>NC_092582.1:8020000-8322500 GCF_037975245.1 Apostichopus japonicus | reverse complement strand
TTACAGAGAGACACGTAATCGCACGTTTTTGTGATTGGTGGGATGTTTGTATACCTTCAACACTCAGATTGACTAACACAGCGTGAAACCGTATCTATGAAATCACACACACACTCACACAGTTCTATGAACTTTTGCGACAGCCTATGGAACCTTTGTCTACCGATAAGGACCGCATAGGGAGCGCATAAGTTAACCTTCGGATCTTCTTCTGCGCATTTAACCGTCCGTATGCGAACTTTATCAACTTTGTGTTATTTATGTCACTTATAAAGCCATAGCTCACAGTGGGATGTAACTGTGAATTTGTTTAGTGTCTTATACGGTACCCTGGTACTGTTTATCCGAGAGTTGTCAAGTGTCTATGGGGGATATTATATTATATAAGTCAGTAACGGCTTCCTTTTGTATATATATAAAAAAGAGGCACCCGTCTGGAAAGGTAGAAAGCAGAATAAAAAATATACACTGTAACACTGTATAGTATCCTGTTACACATCAATTTTATTATAGAATTACATTATATGAAATGGGAAAGTTCATGAAAAGTGCAGGGAATCTGCTAACCGGGATGGGGGCGGTACAGAAAGGTAGCCGGTTAGCAGAAACGTCGCACGCATGGAATATTACTTCAACAAAAGCCCATACCATAGTCTATTATTATATACACAATGCAGATTGTGTATTAGTGAACTTTTGTTACGGTGTGTGCCAAGCATTTATCAACCATGCATGTGTAAACCGAGTATAGGCTCAGTATTGATACTGGAAAAACAGAGATACCCATTATAAGGCGTGGGACCAAGACTAATATTGTAACAGTTGATAAAGAACTGCAATTGGTGAAACTGAGGCATACAATGCCGTCGGGTGCCAAGCCCCCCCCCCCCTGGGGGGGAGTATGTCAAAGGGCCCCTTCCGGAGATCTTCATGTTTTCTTAAGTATATTTAAAAACTGTCTCCGCGGGCGCCCCAGTCGAGCTTGCCCCTTGCGCTGTTACCCTCCCCGTTACCCCCCCCCACACCCTCCTCTCTTCTTCTCAAGACTGGATATGTGTCACTTAACCAGATATTTGTTTTTGCCACCTAATGATAGTGCTTAAATGCAGTTCGACTTGATTCACAACATTTCATCGCCCGCAGACACTTTTTTATGCTAGTGTTAATCCACAGGTACAAAGTAAGTTAAAACATGTCTTCTTTTCATTCATTATTATTGAAATGACACATGACTGTAATAAAGCTAGTAAATGACGTCATTATGAGATTTTAGTATCCCTTAACTTACCACAATCGAAGTAAGTTTGTTTTTTTATGATGCATTTTCGCGTTTTAGACATATAGGGTTACTCGATTTCGTGACTTCCCCAGTTGACTCCCTATATCACCCACCCATGCCATATTTTGTAGTTCAGGGAAACATAAATCAGCTGTCGAAAACAGAAAAGTAACCGTCAATTATCATAATAATTAAAGGGGAAAAGTGTCGTTTGTATCAAATTAAATTTCGAAAGATTTGACAAAACCCCTTATTTTTTTTAATTTTGTTGAGGGTTGAAGTTGCTAATGCAACGATAGCAATTTGTCATTCGGCTTGATTAACAATCTTATAACTAATTTTAACGAAGGACAATTTCCACATTCTATTCACCGTCAGCCTTAAGTATAAAACACAGTGAAGACATATCTTAAATCCAAAATCGTGATTGGTCATTTAATGTGTTACAGCTCCCTGCTTAGCCAGTGCTTGAAATGACAAAGCAGTAACAGTCTAACAGCTGTCCTGCACACAGAATATTGCCTCAAAAATTACACATCAAAATTTACACATAACCAAGAAAGATTTGATGTACACCGCTGTCTATGAATTTCGGTGGCATAAAGCGACATCTCTTTTTTTTCTTTCGTTGTGTTATTTTTCTGACGGTATATCTTTGATTCCCTTCCGCCGTGTAGTTTCCCCCCCCCCCCCCCTTCATGTGGCAAAACAAACCGGAGAAACATTTTGGAAAGACTTCACGTTGGTACAAGCCTACAAGTCATGGGGTCAGAGGTCAGGCATGTAAGATACTGTTAGTATTACGACATTGAACGTATACTATACATACACATACGGTATGGAAGATGGAAGCTAAATTAAGTTAGACGAATTGCCTCCTCGAATTCTGGAAGTGATATAAGATTAAACCTAATAGTTACTATACGAATTGTAAATAGTAACATTGACATTATTTATGACTTTTGGTCATGTGTATGCCTACTCTCTTTAGGCTTATCGTGCCTTCTTTGTTATTGTATATACTGTTGTCATAAATTTCACTTACAGTATAAGCAGTATATCCCAAGTCATCCAACTCAGATATAGCCATGTGATGACAAGTAAAGGAGACACGAACCAATCATCGTCATTGGTCTATGTGATATAGTATATAAATGTCATAAACAAATTTCCCCAAAACAGCTAAGAAACATCTTATTCCATTTGAGAGATATCACACTAGATTTAATATTCCTTTTACATACAGACTGACGACTTGATCAAGTATAAATATGACATCACTGGGCCTCATATGCTTCATTGTTTTACACATTTCTATATTTAGGACTAATTACAATGTTTGTGTTCTGTAAATGGAGATGAGGTATAAAAGTGGTTAGCCTTAAATATTGAAAAAAAGACTATTCTTAATATGACCACATGATGGCATTGGTTTCAATCTTAACACTGTTACAATTTTACCCTGAAATTGTGAAAAGGAAAGCAAAGAGTTATGAAAAGCCGTTCCCTGATATTGTGGCTCTATAACATCACAAATATTTTGTTACGATTTCAAAGTTATATTTATTCCAGTTCCCACACCCATTGGCGCCCTATGCGCATGTCCCTTGTCGGCGCACCCCGCTGACAAGGCCCGGGGCAACCACACTTCACATGTTCTAAATACATCCTTAGGTCATGTCAGTGGCGTAGGAAGGTACTTTTGAGTGGGGGCTGAAGACTGATGACCGACCTGGGGAGGGGTCTATGGGGAGGGGGTGCCCCCTCCCCTTTGGACTTTTTTTGCATTTCCAGGTGGCCTCAGATGCAATTTGGTGCAATATAGCACACTTCAACACCCACTCCATTTTGTAAATAATTTTGCATTTTCACCTGGCCTAAGATGCAATTTGGTGCTCCAAATGAGATTTTTTTCCATTTGGAAATGAAAAAGGGGTTTTCTGACTTGCGAAGCGGGGGGCGGAACGATACTTCCGCCCTCTATATTTTTCACTGGGGGAGGGGGGCTTGCGCCCCCCAAGCCCCCCGGTTCCTACGCCCTTGGGTCATGTTTGGATTAAACCCTACATTTGTATACATTTTCTTCATGATGCCACCTCCCCCCCTACCCAATCACACACACACACCTAGCAACGCACCCCAACTCCTCCCACATATGGCTATTAATGTACCTACTGTATCGTAAACCTTTTTGATACACAAATTCCTGATTCCGAATCATCCTTCAAATATCTCGTTTGAGGAATTTTAGCAGCACAAAATTCGACTTTATCCTTGCTTTGTAAATCAGTAAACGAAATACTTTGCGGATTGAAAACATTGTTCATTGAAGACTTGTTTTTGGTCAATTTATAGATATTGCATTTTCAACTCCGTTGCGGTTATATAGCTTTAAGTTATATATAATAATAAAAACCTAAAATTGAACTTGAAAGCTACAAATTAATAAGGATTCGGTTGTCCAAATTATTAAAAGCATCCCTGTGAGAGGGTGATAATTAACCGCAATTAACGAGTAAATTGTAGTTTAATTGACCCAGTTATTCCTTTTCTTATATATAGTAGTGCAGTGATTGGTGCATTGGAGAACGTCTCTACCATATATGTTCATTCTAAAAAAGTTGTTATAGATTGAATCCCACGAGAATTCACGGGACACTCCTGTCGAGAAAATTATCTGGATCTTAACAAGTTACAAGGTTAATCCAACCAATTGGACGTGACAATTCTACAGTAGCCATTGGCGGACAAAGTTCACCTTAAATTGTAACCTTTCCTTTGGAGTATTCTCGCAGGGAGGTGTTAAAACCTACTTTATGTAAATTGCTTCTTAATTATTATGAAGACCGTCCGAAGAGATCAAAGAAATTCACTTACTTTGATTGACCTCTGACCTAAAGCCTTCAAAAACAATCAACTTTTGTCATCTTGTTAAAGTTCGGTCAGTCCATGCCCTGCAGTTCTCTAAAGACCGATATTTTCGACCCCCAACAATTGCAACTTGTAAAATGACCAGAAAAGAAACTACGGACATTCATTTAATTTCAGAAACAAGGAATTTTCGAAATAGAAACTGGATATCAATTCAATAAAGTAGCAGTCAGCCTAGTTATGAACAGTTGTTCAAGATCAGGTCCCAATATACATGCCACACTGTTCGTGTTACGTGAAATTAATTGGTGATTAGCACTCGGTGTCGTTGTCTTTAATTAATCAAAAAGATACCAATAAAGGACAATTATCACCAAGCAATTGAGGGCTGTATGAGAACGTGTCTGTATTGTACTCATATGACTGATATTGTTGTATAATATCGAAGAGAAGGTCCTTGCGATATAGGAGAAACAAAGGTACGTATAGTCCCCCAAAACATGTTCGTTTGGGATCATGAATGTTGACACCCCGCTCAAGCCTTCCGCCCAGCGTAACTGTATACCACGCTCAGCTCAACTGCTGATAACTACCAGTCGACCACCACCCAATTCCTAACAAAAAACAACTTTCACCCACCCCGTTTTTAGTCTGTAGACTACAGTAAGTTTCGCTTATAGCCTTTAAGCATAATCCTGTCGTGAAAGTGATGTGGGACCCTATTATATATGATGACTGCATTGACAATCATTCTGAATAGTTTTTCTTTGCTTTTCTTTTCTTTTATCTTTCCACTGTACCGTATGAAAGCATATGGTGGGACAAAGACAGGTGTTACAAAGATACACTGTTTTCTTTTCATGTGTGAGAATATTAACTTCGCCAATCAAACCAGCAACTTAAAACTACAGTGTGCGTGTTCAATCCAATATAAAGAACAATTTGTTATTCAAGCGTGAACAACTTTTTGCACTGTATACACTCATACAATAACATTCGTTCCGCTCAGCTCGTAAGCTGCATGTGTCGTGCACACGGCCTGTCGTCATAGTAGCGGATGCGCGAACGCCTTTGAACAACATTTTATTAAAATTCTTCTTCTTCTTTGTCTCTCCTCCCCCCCCCCCCCCGCCCCACCTAATACAGAAACTGATCATTTTCGACAAGTTCAGCTGTGTGTTCTAAATTCAACGGCCAATGACCCAAGAATATCACCTATGTTACAGGGTTGCGGCCACTGTCCCTAGAACAGATGCCTCAAGCAAGATAAAAAAAAATGAATAATAATAATCGAGTCTCGGGACCATTATGACGGAAAAAAATCCGTTAGAATAAATCTACTAGTGGAGACAAATCAATTGTAGAGTTATTAAATGATATCGACTGTAAAATTTAACTGAGAAAGTCTTATTCGATGTGACATGTGAAGGGAAAAAAATAATCCATGAAGATCCTTTTCCATTTTGTTATGTCTAGATAATAAAAATAACACCAGATGTCTGGGACTATATTCCCGTTGGAACAATAGCGTAAAAAGTGAATCTCATTTGAGTAAAACGAGTAATAAACTGAAATGGAAAAAAACTGTATCCGTACAGTTTAAATAAAGTTGAGGTTTGTAATCAGATTTATTTTATTTTCTCCTTATTTTGCTACGTTAAATGCCGTGAACTGTATATTATATTAAGATGGAAAATATATGAGAAAATATAGTAACAACTCTTTATACATGCCGCGTTACAGATACATAAGAAAGATACAAGATGTATTAAAATAAAGAAAACTATAATATTCCATTTTGTTGATTTCTGAAGAAATCTGAATACTTTATTTTAGCTATGAAACCATAAATTATGTTTGAACAACCTAATAACCCTCCTTTTATTAAATGTAAAGGCCCTATATAGCCGTCCGTCCGGGGGGGGGGCAGTACAAACACCGAGGGGGTAACATTTTAGTAGGGATCTTCCAGGGTAGGGTGGTGCCCGGTCTGGGGAAGCCCTCGGCTTATAAGTCAAGTATTTGTCTCTCCCTCGGCCTCCTGCAATTATACTGCTTGTTTTAGAGCCTTTCATTTTTTCATCATTTTTTGTTATTATATCCTAGTTCTATGTATTAGTCATTTCTGTTATTCGGTTCCCAAATTTACCCTGAAGGAGTTGCACCCCGTACAGCTGGAACGAGCACATATCCTCACAAACCTTTTGAATGTGTGGTTTGGCTAAAGGCAAGCTAACAAAAAAACAGTGTTACAGTTAGGGCTAACTGGGATGTAAATAGATTTTGAGGTTTGAGATACAAAATTCGTTTCTGACAAAATCCAAGCTAGCTGCGAATATATACATATATATATATATATATATATATATATATATATATATATATATATATATATATATATATATATATATATATATATATATATATATATATATATATATATATGTGTGTGTGTATTGGTACACTAGAATACGGCAACATAGTTTATCAGCTTCTTTCATGAATATAAGAAAGTATAGGAAGGTCTTCCCTGCATGTTCATATAAATTTCCACAAACATATTATTTATGACTATCTTGAAATTTCCGTGCCCAGTCCTTACAATGGGGTCTACCGATATTAGAGGCCGTGCTTCAATGACCCCCCCCCCCCCCTCCTCCTGCTCCCAACCGCTCATTGCTATATGCCTGTGGGGTAAAACTGGGTGAACTTTGAGCTAAAGAGCAGCCACAAAGACAGATTATAGTGAACCGGATGGGTAACGGATATAAATGGGCCAAATGCATCCACTGCGGGTAATGCCGTCCCACACATGCAGACACACATATGCGAGGGTCTTTCACACGCATTATGTACTATACACAGTTTCCGAGTAATGTTGTCAATACCTGGCTTTAGTACTTTAGAAAGGGAAACGAGTTACGGAAGTGTAAACAAACTATTGCCGAGCAGCGCATTATTTGTCATCCTGTGGCTTTCATCGAATTTACACTACACATTCACACGGATCTCTTATATAAATATTGTGATATATATCTGTATATTATATACATCCTATATCTATCTGTTATATATAACTTACACTCGACGTTCAGACTGTTTTGTTATATATTAGAACAGGAATATTCTGGATGGCGATGTGTTTAGTCAAACGTTTGCTAAGACGGGTCCTTTTTTTCGCCAACGAAGCACGTCACTGTATGCTGCTCAGATGTATGTGATTTTAGTCAAAAAAGACCATCACGGCTGAAAACCCGTGTATGAGACCACCACTGCCCCCTACCCCCTCCGCACCCAAGAAAACTACGACAATACCACATGTATAGTGCTTGTACGTAGATTGCACAAATGCGAGTTCTACGGGACAACTTCAATTATTGTACTAAGTAAAACGACGGATCAGGCAATGAAGACCCGGAGTGTGACCGATGACGTTCTTCATAAACTTGTCTGTAACATTTAGCCTCAAGTTTCTTCAGCAACACATTTTGTGATGAATGCGCATGTCCTCGTTGCTACGGTAGCTTTCGCAAGCCATTATTTTTCACTCACGTTTGTTTTTTACGCATGCGTATATAGTTCTTTTTGGTAGTGCACTCTGATTGGCCTGAAGTTTTCGTGGTTGAAATTAATATCCATGCATAATCCATTGTTTGAGCCAAGTCTTAAGTTTTTAACAGGTGACACATAATATGACCATAAACTGATTCCGGTGTTGAACCAAGTGGTCGTATCCGGAAGGATACAGTTCAATAGACTATAGATTTATAGGCTGTCTGCATTCATATGATTAAACAGTGAGTAATACAAACCCTATAAGCAAAGAAAGGAATTTCGATTAAGGCTGGACATAAAGAAACACCCACTTCTATAAGGTCAAGCGCGGAAAGCAGTGGGGTTGGGGTGGGTGTTTAGCAACGTGTTGCTTCTCAATGCTATCACTGAATGCCAGATAAGTTTACTGTGCTCCTAAATTTCAATTGTATGCTATGAAATAACTTCCCATATGAAAAACATATATGAAATACTCATTACCGTACTATTCCCATTACAAAATACTTATTAAAACGTCCAAGCATCAAACGAAGCAAATGTCTTTAGCAGGGTCACGGTAATATCACAGCGACCAATTCTTCAAAATCTGCCTGAAATATATAAACTTCTATACATTTTATCGTGTTTCTATCATTTTCGTGTTGATTTAATCCTGCGGTATGTAAACATAAAAAAAAATGTTTTCTTTGAAGGTATCGCTTAGATTTAATTGTGCGCTTGTTTCGCGTGCAATAATCCCATACTTAGCATGAATATGTGTAATAATTCGTGTAACCGGATGGACAGATATGTTTTATATATATGTTTTACTCTTCGCAATAGAACCGAATAAATAAGTACCGTATATACTGAACGCGATACAGCAGATTACTGTCACAAATGTCGTTCTGTAATTCAAGGAATATTTCTAGCGCCGTTTTCTCTGAATTCCTTGGGGAGCTATTGATGCTCTGAAGAAGTTTTTCAGAATAACATCACTAAAAACCAGCTGTTTTCTAACCTCTTACTTTGATGTTTTACCAGATGGAAAGAATAATACCTCAAGATGAAAATATAAATTGTCATAAAGATTGGGCTCACTGTACCAGCCGTTTTTCCCACGAATGTCTGCTTGTGTATGTAGTAATACTGGACAAATAAGAGAATAGTGCACACGCCTTGTTGTGATCTAGATCTTAATAATTATTTAAACGTTTAATGGAAGGAAAAGAATATAACAATTGACACAAATACGAATCATTTAACGGAAAACAGAGGGGAGAGGAACCATAACCATACAGGACGAGGGCCTGGTTTGGTGGGGGGGGGGGGGGGGTTCATAATGGTATTTTTTAGTTGTGTGCAAGTCAACAAGGCCTATCAAGATTTTGTCGAGGGGAGGAATGGGGCGTGGGGGGGGGGGGGTATGTGTACGATATCGATATACAGAGTTGGTTTTCCAATAAGCAAACATTAACTATATAGCTAGCATAGCTCGAATCCTTCTGTTTTACTTGGAATTTGTTTTATCGCCGAAACATTTTCTTCATGGTAGTGGTTAACCACATTAAAAAATTGTTACAAATTTACCACAATAAAAGCAGCAAACTGAATTTCTCGTTGGGTTGGATACTTAGTGGCCGACTCGATAACCAAGTCATCATATATATAATGTTCAGGTTAACTGGAAACTCATTAGCAGTAACTATCTAGGACCCATTATAGAGATTCAATTGTTGTGGTTAAAACCGACGTTTTGCTGCTTTTGTTTATTACATGAGTTTTTAACTGTCAAATCTAATAAGTGACATATATTTGTACCACGAAGCTCATGTTTTGTTTTAGTCTTTGTCGTTTTACCAACGGTCTCTTACTTTTATCATCAATGTATGGTTCTGATGATTGTACTTAGTAACAGAATACAGTCTACAACTTGCCTTCAAATACTGTAGAATATCCCTCTTATTTAATGGTGGGGTCCGATACCACCATAATGTAGCAAACTATGCATATGTAAAGGTCATCAGAATATTGACCCCAAGTCTGTTAGACAGTCAGATGATTTTTATACCCATGCTCATCTTTTTAACTTTTTTTTTTAAACTTTTTTTTACTGCCTCTGTAAATAATATGTTACTCATACTGGGATATTAAACTTGTCGTTTTTATTACTCCTTAATGACTGGGAATAAATTCGAGAATCAGAACCTCTCTAGAAAATTTTCCTTTTGAAACATTCTAGCAATCTTTAAGGCGCCAATGCTTCATGACCTTATAATATAGCCACATGGTACATCATACACGTATAATGTCCTCACCGATATCTGCATAAACAAACCGTGTAACAATCTAACTTACATTGTGGTTCTATAGGCCAGTTTTCCGATTATCATTCTAAAACGACACTAATAATACCATTAGTTAAACATCCTCCGATCGATACCGGGGTATGAGTGGAGCCTCAAGTACCAAACAGTGATCAACTATAAGTCACAACTGTGGTAATATTGGCCTTTATCAAATCGTTAAATCTCATGAGGAAACCCCTCGACATCCGCCTATACACTCAATCTACAGCGGTTACGTTATATGGTATATCTATAGCCTACTGTACATCCATTTTCTTTGGAATTTGTGTTAGCAGGTCAACGTAAACTTGGGAGCTTTCACTTAGATGGGAACGGAACGCACAGAGTTTGTCGGAAAACTTTGAGGCACTTTTGCGTATTGGAACACCGCGCACCCCGCGCGAATCCCGTCCCGCCGTGCACTAGTTGTGCATATTATACTGTATAATATCCTCACGTGACACACGGTGAACCTTTTACTTGTAAGCAGAATAGATCAGATACCTAATAACTTTTGTCCCCGCTTCAGACGAGCAAAGAAGTTAAGAGTTAATTAAAATTAGATAATTGTTTTTCCCCACCCATTCACCTTATATATGAAAAGGAAAAGAGCAATAACTCAAGTGATCAATAGACGCTGCTAGTTCAATATATAATTAGCAAGCTACCATGTTTATTGTCTAGGCCGCGTATTCGGAAATGAATAGGTTTAAACCGGGTATTGTTCGGTTATAAAGAGGCATGCGATAAGAATATAAACCATGCCAGGAATATAGTTTATTGATAAGCGCAGAATGAATAAACAGAGGTTGCTCAATTTATTTCACAAAAAAAAAAAAAAAAAAAAAAAAATCCGATAGTATCGAGCTATCTATATATCTATTGAACTATATAGAAATTTGAATGATCTGTAAATGATGGAATATTAAATTAAAGTAATTAACGATGGCTTAACCTACTTTTCGTTTGAAATGGTCTATGGACACTATTAATCAATATGACGGTCAGTTCACGTATAGGCCTAATTGAATGGCACTGTTCAAGTCGTTAAAGGGAAGTGTGTCCGGGGAGGGGGAATGTACGGGCGAGGAAATGGGGACGGGAGGAGGGGGGGGGTCACAAGACCGATGTGTTCCCATCCAATATCATAAGTGCCTTTAACATAAACCAGTTTTATATCTTCTCTCACTATTGAACGGAACTCATGTTCCACATACTTTCCGCGCCCAATGATTGGCGGACACTAAACATCACAATAAAAAACATTACAATGAACGACTTTTCTAGTGTAAGCTGCAAATGGTGTCCATTGACTTGCTCATATACCTGCAATTAGTATAACAATTCTCATTTGAATATGCAGCATGACGTAAAACAAACTTCAAAGTAGGAAGCCCGGATTTGGTGACTTGTCATTTAATAATGTCATTGTACTCATCATTGGTAAGTCTATATTAGTTTAAAGTTCAATTGAGTCTCAATCATAATATCGAGAGTTTACACCAACCCACAGCTTCATAAAATATTTCATGGCAAGAATTACACGCGTTCAGTCCTCTCCGATTAAAAATAATGTCCATTGTTAGGAGTTAGCATGCAGATAACTCCTCAACAACTTCATCAACCAAGCCCGCTTCCTCGCCCCCCCCCCCTCTCTCTCCCTTTGCATCAGCCGCAACTGTCAGCCTAAAGCCAATTAAAAGTAGAAAAAAGCTAGAGCAACTTTTCATGGGTAAAATCACATACGATACGTAATAATTTTTCGTATTGCACTTAAGGTATATAAACTTTGACAAAAGACTACTTACGTAAATCTGCACCGACTGAATTCCATAAGACTGTGATAGCAACACATTGTGCGATCAAGCTGGAACTTTGTCCAAACCACATGTTCTTGAAACTGTCTTCCAATCGCTGCTTTGCCTCAAAATAAAATAATGGTAATAAAAAATTCTTCTTGATAGTAAACAATCTGGATTTAACGTTGAGTCTCCAAATCACTAAAATACAAAACCATCGACGAGTATGTCTCTTAAATTAAGTTATACTTGAATGCTCAGCGAAAGACTAAACCTGGTCCGTATCTTTATACATATATTTACAATCTTATCCGTCTGACATGCTCATCACGACTGATCATACAATGGTTTATAACACAAGTTAAGATGTATCTATATATATACACACATATTGCAACACAAAGTCGACAGCAGGTGCGCTACTGACAGTGGGCGCTTGGCAAATCCAGCTTATGTGAATCAGTGGCCTGATTGACACGGTTTATAGCTTAATTTCAACTCCTCACACAATAATTTATCACAGGATGCGTTCGGACTATATCGGATATTCTCAGGAAAGTTCTACAGCTCCGTTAATTCCCTTTGTTATATCACTTAATACCGATCTTTAACATATTGATGGTTGCGTATTTTACCGGTGACATCGGGGTTGAAAGTTCAACCAGCAAAAAACAACAGTAATTTCTCTCTGAGAGGTTGTTTATTGGTTTCTTTCCTGTCAGTTAGTATTACTTTTTTGTCTTCAATCGTGGATGCACTGTTTGTTACCTTATGTGGTATGTAAACAAAAATATACTATACTGCCTTTGTATAGACGCTGGTTCCCAAATATTGAATTGGAAAAAAACTGACATCACTGGTATAAAATAGATGCTGATATGTCATGACGGGTATGTGGGGTTTGTAGTATATGGGAGTTGATTTGCTTCTAAACGTGTGAGTATGTGAAGTGGGGGGGGGGGGGCCGGGGTTTAGATATTGTAAACATTTTGGACATGAAGCCATCTAAACAAGTGTACGTTGAGGGGGGGGGGGTCGGCAAGGGTTTGGACGTTATCCCTAAAGGCGAAATTTTTGAAGATACTTCGATGGCTCAATTGGACACTTTTTTATCTCGAATATATTAGGGTTTTTCTCGAAATGTTGGTCTTTCGTACCAAATTGTCTACTGTTTTTTTTTGTATCTCAAACTTCCGACAAATGCCTTGCAAAGTATCGGCATGTTTCTTAAAATTTCGAATCCAAATATGATTATTTTTATCTCAAACGTTCCACTATGTTGGGAGACATGTCTACTTCCTCGACCCCCTTCCCCACACCCACAATCGACGTCCATATTCTGCACGTAACAGTGTGGAAAACGAGGAGAAAGCCCACACCGGACACGATATCTGCTGTATATGGCATTAGTTTAGTTTATTTATATCTACCATTTTACAGCATACAACACAATCGAAGTTTCATTACATACGTGCATAGCTAAGACATGGTTTAGGTCGTCAAGTTGCTCAGACTGGCGCTGATGTAGGATGAACAAAACAGATAATGTGATGGCAGAGGAACCAGAATAACCATGAGGTTTCTAGTCTGGTCCCCTCCCCCCCCCCCCCTAAAAAACTAAAACCTTCGTATATGCCAATTCTGAATTCATTGACATTCAATTCAGACCGACATCGATAAATAACTTCATAAGTTTGCGGCACAGCGGGAGATTGGATGGTCGGGACCGTGACACGAGATGAGATGTGAAATATATATTCTGAGGTAACCTAACCATACCCTCACCACCACCGATCCGCACCCACAACTAAACCTTTTTCATGATAACAGTTTTGAGAAAACATTCGTGTTCTTGTTTCCTTTCTTTTTTCACCTCTTTTTATAGTTAATGCAGTAATTATTTTATGGAAGAAAAACTTATCTAAAGTGACTTGAAAAAAATTGAAATCGAACTTAATTGTTAACTTCCTGTCAAACTCCTGTATAAATCATGTCGATTCTAAGCATTTCCAGTCTATTGTCAGGCCTACTGTAAAAACTCCGGAGAGTGCAATGTGATAGAGATAAGTATCTTGAATTGCGCCCTCTATACGTACACAGGCGGCCTTAAATATATAACCTGTAATAAATTTGTGAAACCGAATTATACGTGTACCCTTTACACTTGTGGTATAAAATGGATCATCCAGGACGATTGTCTAGAATTGTATCAAGTACGCGGCTCATAGTCCTGAAGGACGTACCTGATTACTCCCTTGAGATGAGAGTAATACAATATTATGTTAAAATAATCATCATTAAATTTCTACATGAGAAATGCGAATATAAAATGTTGAAATTAATATCCTATCACAAGCAGGTCCTTGGCCTCTATACAAATTCCCCTATAGTTACATTTTGTTTTACCTTGACATGAGACGTGCGGGCCCCGCATTAGTAGCTAATGAAAAACTTCTCGCGGGCAGCAGACTTTTGCCCGAGGACATCGTTTCTAGCTCTCCTCCTCAATCAGACACATTTCCTAGTACCTGTGCAGAATCCCCAACCTTCCCCACCCCCACCCCTCCCCTCGCCCACTCAAATCGAACCCTCTTCAATCACGTCTGCTTAATGACCGGGAAAGATAACCGCTGTATACTTATTTTGCGGATAGAAGAGGCAAGTAGGAGGGTCAAAGGGTTATGAAATTTAGAAGAAAAAAAAATAAATTAAAAGAAGAAAAGTCAGTTTGATACTCTGAGCCATCTGGCTTCAAGCCAAATAATAAACTGCTTTAAATAAATTTATCAAACCAAATTGTAATTAATATCTCCATGGCTACATGGGATATAAACAAACAAAGACTGGCGTAATTTAAATTAGGAGGAGGAACGTGGGTAGGTGGTAGGTAAGTATACTGTCGTCCGTAAAGACCCTGACTAGGTAAGATTGAGGTCTTGACTTCGCCCCTTTCTTAGCTGTCTCCGTTCATCTTATAATACCGGTGCTGTGGCCGAGCGGATAAAGGCGATGGCATTTAATGCAATGAGGCTTAGCAATCAGGAGGTTCCGGTTTCGATATTCTCGGCCTGGTCATAGTAATCGACGGTTTTCCCATCTGAAATGACTTTCTAAAATTGAAATGATTTCCAATTTGAGTTAAAATGTTGAATTGGAAGCCACCCGACGTGTAAGTTGTAATCCATAAGCCCTTTCGGGTTTCTCCCACATTTGTGGTCGCTTACGCATGGTACAAATAACTGCTGATTACTACTTATATGAAGGACACGTATATAAGCATCGTCGCTTGTATAGTATTCCAAAGCCGACAGCCGTCGAATGACTGTTTAAATGATGTCACAATCATGCATAACACAATTGCTTAAAGTTTTCAAAAGTACCCTTACTCTCTCTGTCTCTTTGAAGTCTATTATTCCCAAACATAGAGGGGAGTATTCAATTTGACAATGAAATGTATAATATAGGAACAGGTGCTCTGAGGGTGGGTGCAAATAAATTCTGTTTGAGGTTTAGACATGAGTGACCATTTATTTGACTTCCTAGCATATATGGAAGTAATACTGGTGACCTTTAAGGAAATTTCGATGGCGCCTCTAAACATTTTGTGATTTCATTTCCCTTTGGGTTGCTGTTTTTTATGTTTTTTGCTCTCTAAATTCTCGTTAGTATAGATAGACATCAAAACATGTTCTATTTTAGGCTTGACTCTGACTCGAATACATGCATATACATCAACAGTAGTTCTTCTTCTTTTAGAAAAAACACAAAAGAAGAGAAAAATGAGAAGAAAAACTTGGGCTTTCTACAGACTAAATCTAAAACAAATCGTCATTCCGCGAAATATTAATGAGGGTTCAGGATAGCACACAAATTTAAAAAGTTCAGTCACGTTGCGAAATGCCCCTAATCATTGTATCACTGTAGATAATAGTAAATTCGTTATTTCCAAAGATTCGAAGATTACAAACGAATCAATAAAAATGTTTGGTATGGAAGGACGTGGTCATGCATGAGAATTAACTGGGGTTAATGTTGATTTCATTTCAGGATATGATGGAACAAAATTAAAGCATTGTTTCTTTTTTTTTTGTTAGGGCCCAGTGACCCACCGAACACCCACTTCTTACTATCGAACGCCATTTGTAAAGAAATTACTCAATCTCAATGCATATGCAGTCGCAACGAACTTACGCCATCGGAATATATATGCGGTCGCAATACATATGCGATGACAACGGCAATAGTAATTTGTTTAAGAAGAAAGTCAAAAATGTACTGTGACTTGTAAATGTAATTTTATTGCTGTAATGGAAGAAACAAAATTACATTCAAAGAAAGGCGCCAGCTGTTTCAATATCACAGAAGATTCCTGTTGGTTATTGATCTATTGACCTCACAAATTACAATATTACCTTTATTAAAGTGATCCCTTCAAGATCTAATGAAAACAACATTCCCTTTTAGGATATCTCTTCATACCTTTCGATATATTTGCTGGTGATGATTTTCTATCCTTAGATTATCCTGTCACTCCCATCTTGATCAAACATTTGTCAGTCTTCATAAAACCCAGGTTCACTATTACAGACATGTCTATCTTTTAGGGATCATGCCCTTGTCCATCCCCCCCCTACCCCCATCTCCACCCTCACCACCATTTTTTCTTTTGGCTTCCTGTCCTCATTAAGCATTGTCAAAGCATTTACCACAAGAGAAGAAATCATTGAAGGTATGCACCCTTTTTCAGTAGTTTTTAGGGATAACATTTTGATACCAGAATACCTAGAACATTCACATGTACATAGAATGTACACTACATTTGAATGCTGGCATCTTGGAAAACCCTAGTGTACTAGTTTTTTGAAATTTACTGAGTAGGCATAACATTGCACACAGGATTGAACATAACAACACAGCCAAGTTGGCCACAGAGTCTCCCAAAGAAATTTCCACTTTTTGCCGAGTCGCTCTTTGGTAAACTTCAACTCGGATAATACGAGCTTGACTGATGTCACACGGTTTCACCAGCACCTCTTAGAATCCACTGGGCATAGATAAAATTCATCATCAGTCTCCAAAGGATATTATATTCTGTCCCTCTCAACACTACCACACATTCCTAGCGAAATGCTCATATAATCTGCAAGTCCTTCATATATTCACTGAGATCTAAGTCAGATGTCCCTTGTTGTTTGTTATTTTTTGCCGCAATTTTACTTAAGTCTACTGCATTATTCCTCCAGTTTGACTTCCATGACTGCTTGCCTTTTTCCTCATCGGTCCTCTTACGAGTCGCGTAGACGTGTTGGTTCACGTTTTCGTCGCTTTTCAACGATGCAACTACGCCGAAACAGTCCTGTATGTCGGCGAGGATCTGATCCTTCATCTCCTGGTTGCGGCAGGCCAGGTTCAGAGCGAGAAAACCTGGAGGAAGATAAAATATAGATGAAAACGAAAAATAGCATACTACACAAGATATATGATTTTTGTGATGAAATTTTGGTGCAAAATCATGCAAAATATAAATTTTTAATTCTCAATTTTTGTTAGATTCTTTTTTGAAAACTGATAAAAATTTGTACAAAAATCATGCAAAATATATATATTTAATTCTCAAGTTTTATAGATACATTTTTGAAAACTGGAGCATTTGTACAAAACTTATGAAAAGTACAAATTTTAATTCCCCATTTTGACAGATTCTTTTCAATAGTTTGTGAAATATTACATCACGATTGACAAGAATGTATGTTATATTCATTTCAAGGTCAGTAGGATTCCTAATTTTTGAAGTAGTTAGGCCACAACGAATGTCAGGTTAATACGGGATGAAGTTAGGCAGAATATTAGCTGTGGAAGGTCATCGTTTACCAAAATTAGGGCTAGTAGTGTTTTTATAGCTGTTCTGGTTTTCATGATATTTAGTTTTTAAGATATATGCTAAATCTCTGGAATGTTCCTTTAAGGCTAAATTGATGATGACATTGGCTGCTCAGTGAAGGCCTTGATGTTATCATTTTATCAATTCTGATAACTCACTCAGAATAATTTCATATAAATCACACAGCACCCATGAAATTCAGTACCATTTGTCCTTGACTAATTTGTGATGCATTTTGAACATGTCATTTAAAGGGTGTGAAGACTCGCACAAAAAGAAACGTCTAATGCCGGTAATCTGACCTAGTTTCGAATGAGGTGTAACAGAAGTGTTAGACACCACCATCGATCCCAGAAAATACCCACACAGCTTGCTACCTTCGGTAATTAGACACTAGTGTACAGTCAGTACACACAGCTGCGGTCAATACCCACAGCAGAGTTAATGATACAGCAATGGACATCTCAGGTCCAGCTAAAGATAACAAGGTATCACATTTTATTACTGTCTGCATTTTGATGCAACAAGCAGAAAACTTCAATTGCAAGCAACGGAAAGTTAACTTTTTCAGAGCGCGGCACACGGTTTGGGGCGAGTCTTCAATGCCTTTAAGGTCATGAATGAAAGTCTTATGTTTCCCCATTGAGTGTTTTTTTTGCATCTGGGGAATTGACCTAAGGTTCTGGGTATTAGCCTATATAGTTCAGTCACATTAACTGATGAACCTCAGTTGTTTAAAGGATGATTTCTCAAAATTCTCAAAATTGTTATCGAAATACAAACTGGACCGATAGCAGTTTCTTAACGGCCTCTAACATACCAAAATTAATTTTGTGCTTTAAGCCATCCCTTTCACACTTTACGAATTTAAATTACACTTAATATGCTTCATAGACTTGATTAAATGCAACGCATAGCGAAAACAATTTGCTAGCATTCTTGTATGTCAAACACTACAACAAGGAGAGAAAAAACAATTACTTTAACCAAACAATAAAGGGGTCAGCATTGATGAAAACATCCAGATACTTACCAGTGGGATGCAAAATACTTTTCACTTTCACTAAAAACTCTGGTTTGACAAAGGCCTCAGGTGGACAGCTTCTACCGGCTGACTTATCTTTGTTGTCTACATCAAACATGATCAAATCATACTTGTCTGAAAACCAAAGAAATTTAAAAAATTTGAACAACAGCGATTTGAAATTCATGAGGTCCAAGCTTAATCAGAGAGTATCATTCTCCATCTCGATTCAACTGTCCGATAATAAGCTAATTGAAACATTCAAGAGCAAAAACCACGGGAGGTGTAAGGATTCCCTGGAATCTCATTTTTCCATTGCAGGTACAACTAAAACAAATATGAAAAACATTTCTTCTCTCTCTCTATTTTTTCACCATAAACTGTGCGTAGGCAAACTGTCCCTCAACTGAAGATAAGACTAAACTTCAAGCAGCTAATGTTGTATTTGTTATAACATATACCCTTGGCACTATAGTACACTGTGCGCACCAGTCTACTTACAAAGCTTATCGTGGAAGACAGTAAATCTTAACCAGTCAGGCATAAACCAACAAACTGGGGTTTCCTTTAATATTTTATCACATTAAATCCATATAATATAATTATAACAAGCAAAGGTTGCAAATGGGGCCTGTTTCCATGTTTCAGACCAGGAAAAAGTCAAACACAATATCCCTCTCTACCACTCATCTCATTTAAAAACAAAATTACTGTTAATAATAATGACACTTGGTATGCTACTGCTTTATCAAACAGTACAATAAAATGGAAAGTAAATACTACTTGTTGCAACAATGGCAAATTTTGAAAACAACTGTAAGTCTAATGAAGGTAGGTATCCAAGGCAAGTTAAGATACTGCCCACAGGGATTACCTGCTAATCCCCCCCCCCCCCCCAATGCCTCCCTCCAATCCCCCTCTCTGTAATAAACTACTTACCTTCTTCACTAGCTTGATTTGCTGCTTTCTCCTCTATAAATCTGATCCCATCATCTGTGTAAACCTTGAGGCGTTCGTCCGTCTTTAAACCAAACCATTTGGTAGCAACCTTCAGCATAGCTGAATCCAACTCTACTACATCGATATGAACCTGGAGAAAGATGGAGAATGTAAATAAAATCAAAGGAAGATTCTCAAAATTAATGTTAAAGCAAACACTCTACCTACTAAAGGATAAACTTACACTTAACATTGACCCTTAGTGGATGCAGCTCAATCATATAACTAAAACATATCTATGAAAAAAAATTGAAATATACTGATCTCTTATCTTTGAAATATGTAACACTTCAGATGGAATATATTCCAACAACAGTCCTGACTCTTAAGAAGAATGTTTAAGGACACAACCATAGTCTTGACTTGGCACACACAGTAACAGCTGATTGTACAGCCCTACTCAACAAAACTGGGGTCCTTCCCCACCCCCCAAAATAAGAATCCAAGGTCAATTTGTCTATCATTTTACTATTAAGGAGGGGGGAAGGGTAAACGTACTTTACCTTTTTGAAATGTCTATGCAAACATGTTGGCAAGGTTCCTCCTCCAAGACCTATCAGTAATATTCTGAGGCCATCATCAATTTTAGTCAGAATATCTTCCACCATAGCCAGAGCTAGTACAAACCCAGCATGATAGTCCATGGACAGTGAGCTTTCATCAATGATGAGCTCACCATCCTCCGAGCTCCTGACTGGTTTCTTCTTCTTTCTCTTCTTTCCTCCTGCAGTCGCTGCATAAAATGATTTTTGATTATTTAACAGGATAACAATATTCGAGATTTTAAACACATAGATAACACCGAAGCTTCTATTAAAATACAAAGCAGACTGATTCAAAAGCATAGCTTGATCTAACTGTTTTGGTATTTCTTGCTACGTATAATATTTATATATATATATATATATATATATATATATATATATGATTACTTTTGCTTTTAATACTAGAAACTTTGTTATCCCTTAAAAGATTAAGCATTACCAAAGGCGATGGGGAGGGGTTGAGGTGAGGGGGGGGGGAAGTTGGGACAGTAACTCAACACATACTTCTGGGAAAAGGACCCTTTCACAGAAAAAAACTATCGCAATTTATACAGAATACAGCCAGGTGGAAACAGAAACCTAATAGCTTGATATTAGGAATGAAAGTGGGACAGAGACCGAGGTTCAATGAAAAGGAATTATCATAAATTGATTATGCTGTTTTGCTGTGTATTCAGCAAATTCTGCAAGTGAGTGGGATGGGAGGGTAGGAAGTGTGAATCATATTAGCACCATTGACATTTCTACACCTACTATCAGTCATTTCATTATGCATATTTTAAATTCATTAAGACATTTTATATTGGAGACGGAAAAAAATAGGATGTATAACATCCTCCCTTCCTATAATCTCTGTTTTCCTTGCAATTCATTTTGATCATTTGTTAATCTATAGTTTACTAAGTTTGAATTAATGCAGTCTTAAAACACTACCATTCCATACCTCTGTTGGATGTTTGCTTCAGTTTCACTTCAGACTGGACAAGATTCTCAACGGAGAGAAATATCAAGCGACGGTAGATGGCTCCGTCCCCAGGTTTGACTTCTTCAACCAAAAACTTTCCATTAATTTCACTTTCTCCTTCGTATCGCACTTTCCTCTCACCGATGTCTTCACCTGCTGACAAGAACGGTACCTGTCTCGACGAGAATATATCAAATGTAGAAAAATTTAAGTCTCCCAGCAAATGAAACTGTGCACAAAACTGATTGCAAATAGTAGATTTGTTATCCTAAAATAAAGAGTAAAATGGACTATTAACAACTGTCACAACCAAATGGTATTTAATGGTCTCATTTTGTTGGTCAAGTAACATCAGCGGATGAAAAGTGTCTCTGTTATCATATTTTTGGCAGGATTTTCAAGATACAAGCAGTATTATAAACTTGTAGGGTTCTGAATTTAAGTCTTAACAGTATGACCAAACACACTGTACTGTTGGAGTGAACTATTTCTTTGAACTTACAATATTTCTGTCATACAGAGTACAGAATGTACCACTTTTTGTTATATCCATTGTGAATGCATGAAAGTTTGAATTGAAACTACATGAAAACCTGGATTTCTTACACTGTGACTGAACTATTAAAAAAAAACAGATTGGTTCACCTTCACATTCGATTCCAAATCGGATGGTGCCAACTCCAATACTTTCTCAGAGAGTTCATCTTGAATGTCTTTGAGAGATCCGTAAGTCTGCCCTCTATGGAGACAGACCACCACTAGACGTTTAAATCCTGCAGTCTCAGATAGCTGTATCCTTCCAGCATTGGAAGAAAACAACCACTCCACTTCCCTGAATGCATGCAAGAAAAACGAAACGCGCTAACATCACAATATGAAACAACATCATAAATAACACAATTCCATTACCAAAATCCCTTCAAAATAAATACATTTGCACCAATACCAGCTCCTTCTAGATACTTACAAACTACTTAATTTTAACATCTTTAAATGATATTAATTATTTAAAATGATGTACTCTATATTTACAATTTTAATTGATTGATTTTAAATATAACGTAGCATTCTTTTTAATCATTTTCATTCGTCGTTTCGTGTTGTCTTCAGCTTTCTTGTGGTTTCATAATGATATGCAGCTAGGAAAGAACCTATCACTGCTCCACTGAAATGGTTATCTCCATATCTAACTACAGCACTAATGCATGTTTTAAACTTGAACATGCTTCAAATTAATCCTCTGCAACAGAGTAAAATACAGTTGAATGAAAGTTTTATAGGGAGCAAAGGAGCCAAGTAAATTTCGGTAAAGCTAAAATGAGAAATGAGAACGAAATTTAACATTGGTTTCCACATTAAGCGCTTAGAGGCTTTTTCTTTTTTGTGCTTTATAAATTCCTATTATTATTATTATTATTTGCTTACAATACTGATGGTCATGGAAACAAAAGTTGTCTTGAAAGGTTCTATAATAATAATAATTTATTCTAATTGCGCTACTCTACATCAAAGAATGATCTCAAAGCACTTCACAAAATCGCATAAAATATTACAACTTAAAATTATTACAGCTTAATAATATTACAGCCTAAAAATATTGCATCATAAAAATGACAAAATAAACAAATATAATTGTTAAGGCAATAAAATTCAGAAATTTAAGACGAAATAAATAAAATATGCTTGGCAGCACTCAGTATATATTCTGTTACAGGCACAAGAAGCAAGATGGCACCTATGTAGCAACATTAGCATACCATAGCATTTAATCATTTGTGCAAAGCTGTACCCATAGATGTGTAAAAGAAGACAAAAAAAAACTTCCTTAATATAACCAAGGGTTTGTGTTGATAGAATATGTCAGCGAGAATACCTACCTTCCTTGTGGAACAATGAAAATGGCAAACTTGTTCTCTCTTTGTTTTATTTTAGCTCTGTCCACGACCGTGAGAGTAAACCTTGGGGACATTGATCCTGGTGGTTGTAAATCCAACTGAATCTGCTCATCGGATTGTAATCTACGAAAAAATAAAGTAAATAGTATTTTAATCTGTATTTATAAAGATGGAGGGAGGGTGATGTGAAGAAGGAAGGGTAAAGTATTTTGACTTAGATGTAACAATATTATTCGACAGTATTGAGCCTGATACTACTATTTATTTTGAGAAAGGACTGACGATGGGTTTGGATATTGTAAAATACTTATAAAAACATATTAAATCTGTGATTTACTTTGAAGCCATGTCATTGTGTATATAGTGTGGAATGCATCACTTCAAGTGCAGGATTATATCTGACCAGTAAGCCTTGAAATTATTTTGTATCAAATGTGAAATAGTGGCTTTATGGAACAAACTTAGTAAGTAGTAAGGGGCCAAGTGGGGGGGGGGTTGTGCTCAATACATGATCAAGTATGGAGAGAACATCGATGGTAGAAATAGAAATTTGCATCATATTTCTAGAACTAGACAACATGAAATGGTTATAAGCACATGGATAATGCGACAATAATGTTGACTACAGTATTGAATAATTTAGAAAAGATATAAGCTGAAAAATAATGTTATTGACAATTTGCATGCGGTATCTTTGGCATGATTTTCAGAGGAAAAAAGTATGCAAGTCAGAGAATTCCACTGAGTAAGATAACCTCCATTTAACAAGCTGGCCATGTGTGAGACTTTAGTTAAAATGGACCACCACATTTACAAATAATAATATACATTTTATGTGGTATATACTGTATGTGGTATACACTATCATTTAATATGTCATACACTGTACCATTTAAAAAATGCAGGCAGTGTATAAGACTAAATATAAATGAACCACTGCTTTTTTTTTACTCTACTCCTTAATCGAATATGATGGTTTTTACCTTTTGTGAATGTTCCTTTTAAGCAAATTGTAGTTCTGTGTCTCTTCAATTATCTGCGTAAGTTCGGCGGCTGAGTTATATCTGCCAACCTTACCATCTTCTCCCATAGTGAATTCTAAAATCTGCACCACATAAAAATCAAATAGGTAAATAAAACAAGTGCATTACTGCAGTATTTTCAGTCTATTTCAGTGCTGCATTAACAAACCATTAACAGATCAAAATGAGTATCTTGCAGGTAAGGAATGTTTCTTCATTTCTTTTTTCTTGGTCCAAAGGACCTTGAAGAAAACTAAATAAACTAGATTAGCTTTGAATGTCCTTGTGGTCTCAGCATTACAACAAGAGACACCTATCTGTCTTATGTTACTTCTCTTTCATGCAACTCTCCACATCACAGAGATAAACAGATCTACTGTAAGTTCTGATATCCAGAGAAAACTAAACCATCAAATGCAAAGAGAAATCACCCGGTTGGG
Organism: Apostichopus japonicus; assembly: GCF_037975245.1. Lineage (NCBI taxonomy): Eukaryota > Metazoa > Echinodermata > Holothuroidea > Aspidochirotida > Stichopodidae > Apostichopus > Apostichopus japonicus. The sequence continues at coordinate 8,297,899 of NC_092582.1, read as the reverse complement.
ACAAATTTTTCTATACTGTAGTGTCATGTCCCGCTTCCGAGCACTCATATTGTCAGTACGAACAGTATGAATATCATGTTTCTATCAGATCAAGGTTAGGAACTGTTTGTACTGTCAATATGAGTGCTCTGAAGCATGATATTGGAGAACAGTTTAGAGAGGTGTTAGCATTAGGAAATTCTCCCAACTGGCTGGAGAAATCCACAACTACATGAATATGTATAACCATAATTTAATTAAAGATTAACCATGTCCAAGCTCAACGTTTGGAAAATATGAATGAGTAGGTATGATCATGTTAACATTGATATCTAACCAGAAAAAGAAAACTTAAGATGAACAATATCAAAGTTTTTGATCCATAACCTTCTGTTTCCTTTACAGCAATGGGAAAAGGAACCACTTTACATATTTGTATCACTTGAGGGGGGGGGGGGGGGGTTGGGGGAGGAAGGGGTTATAAAAGGTTGTGACTTGTGCCAATCAACTTTAAACTTTTCAAAATATTCCTGATCACTCACTGGATCTGCTCCTGGTATCTTCTTAAACTTTGTAAAGACAAAAGTGAAAACTGGGAGAGGAAAATCATCCTCGTTAGCAGATTCGTCCTTTGGAAGGCAATGAATTCTGGTCATCCATCCTCTTTAATCAGACCAAAGAAAATGAAAAACAAAATATTATTAACACAAATATTCAATACAAGAAAGCATAGAAAATCATGATATAATATGTGATATTCTTCAAGTTCTGAGAATTTGTTTTCTTCATACAACAGTGGTAGGTACTGCGAGAGGGTGATTCAGTTATTTAACATTTTAGTATCTATAAGACTACATTCTTAATGAATTAAAACTTAAGTATAGATTTAATTCTAAATGAATTGCGTGAAAATGTTGGCAACACACAAACGATACAGGTAGTGGGGGCTGCTAAGCACATAATAAGAAGATTGTAAGAAGATTGATGATGTGTTCCAATACAAACATGGGCTAATGGATAAGACATCCAAATGCTTGGTTAAATGCCACATGTTAGGTTTGCATTGTAACTTCTCTGGCCATCTTAAAGATTTAAACAGAAACTTTGGATGTTAACTTGCTGCATCTGTGTCTAACCGGTTCTGTAAACAGATGATTAGTCAGTTCCTTTTCCAAATCAAGCATCAACCAAATTAACCTATCATCTACTTTTTATGCAGAAATCAAGAGTTTTTTTGACAGAAACTTGATAAATTCTTTCACAGAGAGCATTGCATGAGCAGCTTGAGATAAAATCTGGATGGAAAGTCAAATAAAGTGAATTTACTTGGCTATCTTGAAGCAAAATACAGGTATCTGAAAATTATTTCAAAACTTACCCCTCCCTTTTGGCACAATACTGCAAGACACTAAACCCCCACCCTGCAACTCCACTCTGTTAACTTTGAAAGAACATGTAAGAGTTTGCTTGATGAATGACTTAGTACATTGTTTTACTTTTAGTTTCGTGATTAATCTTGTCATAGTTTTTCGATAAATCAATTCATAGCTATCACACATCTCACCGTTCGACAAAGAATTTTAAGGCGTTGTCCACCACATGCTTCTGAGCGAGCGATATGCAAACGTATCTACCACCCAGCTTTAAGACCCGCTCAATTTCTTCAAACATGCCCACGATTTGTTGAGTCGACGATTCACTATCATCGGGAAGGAGGGCGTCCAACGTTCCTTTGTCTAGAACCACACTGTACTGGCCGTCATCATATAACATCTACAAGAAGACAATATGAATGGATTCGTTTGTTAGCCTATCTTCTCTTTATCTGTTTAATTACCTAAGTAATATAATCAATACTAAAAAATTAAATAAGTATCCAACATTATTCAATATTACAGATATATGTGTTCTTCTTAATTATAATAGGGATTAAAATATGAAAAATCTGCAGGACAATCTGGATGCACATGTACACAAAGTAATCATACTTTATCTCCATATACTGTAACCAGACATCATTAAATATATAACCGATGGCCATAGTTTTGGGTCTTTCGATACATGACCTCACAGTTTGAGCAAACAATTACCTCACTTATGACAAGTCATTGGAAAAATGACAAGTCACACAAACCAATTGTATTTACTTCGAGAGCCGTTGGTATTTTACGAAAAACGACAAACAACCTAGTGCTTTTTTATCTATACAAAGGGCTTTTACTATCTACCCGATATTATCTAATAAATTGACAAAATAGATGACATTGACGAGAATTTTACTTGAAGAGTATGATTATAAAAATCTTACGCCTATGTTTAGCTGAATCAAACTATGTAAATATTTTCTGCTACCAAGGTGAATTACCTGACCGTGTGATACTTTAGTTTTTAAGGATTTTAATTTTATCTGCCATAAAATACTGACTATATGCTTATATTTCAGTGTACACAAACTGCTACATATCTTTTTAAAAAATTTTCAGCCACTTGTCAAGTTATTATACAGAATTGTTTTCTGCAGATAAATTATTTAACGATGCCATTTTGTACTATGTTTGCATGTGGATAATACATTACTTTGCATCTGCTTTTGAAAAATAGCATATTCAGTCGACTGTTTTAAATGATAACCTAAATAGTGTAATCCCATAACCATCTAGGTCATTAACTGCCACGACTAAAGTCAACTTCAATTTCAAATAATGATGGAAAAGTTATAAAAAAAATTTCATGAGGGTTAGTTTTATTCACAGTTAATACGAATATAAAGTATCTGAGTGCAAAGTAGCCCCACAAAATTAAATCATTAATGCACGAGTTAACCTAAGTTATTTTGAAAACATAATCAAGGGAGGTGTCTTAGTTTGATCAATTCTAATCTTAACTTGAGTAATAGTTGAGTAATACTTGTGGTGAATTTCTTGACCAAATTTGAAGGAAAAAATTCAGTTAAACCTTGAAGACATCCATCTGCTCATAGATTAAGTCTGGTCTGTTAGCTTCATTTCTGGTTTTCATCTGTTTGATGACCACATCGCTTATGTCAATATTGACTAGGTTACGATATCCAAGATCGTACAAATCTTCTGAGAGGCGAGACGACCCACATCCAATCACTAATGTCTTGTCCTTGAGTTTGATGTACTTGTGAAGGATCCCACTCAGTTCAGCATACTCTCCATACCTAAATTGTACAATGGTTGAAAGGAATAATTAGTCTCTAATTACCGATTATCACATAATGGCCATTAATCAGTCAATTTAAATTCACTTTAATAAAAGTCACTACAAGTCTGTATAATCTTGTTGTTGTTTGATACAATTTTCTCAATTTATTTATACCAAATTTAGAAATGATATATGCATAACAAAGACGACTATTGTTGCACTGTTATTTCTGCTATAAATTTGCTATTTCAACCATCTAATTTCATATGTGGAGTGTTAGCTCAGTGGTTAACGCCGGTGCCTTTCAATCATAAGGTCCCGAGTTCGAGTCACTCCAAGATTAATGTACATGTCGTCCAGTTACAGAGTTGTTGACAATTGACAATTCATAATCATGGATGTTATTATTAAATATGAATCTACTGTATGAGACTGACTTCTGTCAGCTTGCAGCTTTGATAAGCCAATGAGGCTACTTGGCGAGTTTCTGTTTGCAGGAGGATCTAAAATACATACATATGTATTTACAGACCACAGTGTAACATTGTTTCATTGAGTAATCTTAAAAACTTGCCAAGTTGTTGGAAACTGTCTTGAAGTATTAAACTGGACCATAGATTTATACAATATTAAAGTAAGATCTAGATCCTTTGAGCCAGTACCATATATGACTCACCATTAAACACAACTGGCTTTAAATTTTCACTATATTCTTTATATCATGTTTAGTCATGATTTCCTGTACAATTTAATAATATTACAAATAAATACAGAACTTAACCAAATTAATTCATCAATCAAATGAACATGAACTTGTCCTAATTGCTTCTATGCATACAAGCCTAAAAAATTAATATTTAAGCACCTTACCATTCAAACAATTTTTTCCCTCTATTCTTAAAAAAGGAGTTCCAGTAATCAGATGTACTGAACTCTTGGTGAGATTTTGGCAAAAGATCCATAGTTGATTTGAAGAGGATGTTCACATTGTTGTAATCTACTATAGAGGAATCATAGTCACTTGTAGATGCCTGCAGAAGATTACTTGGACAGCCTGTTCACTCAGTACATGTATACTGTAAGTATGAGGAGTGTTAACATTTGATATGGCATGGTAGACTAAGAAATTGATTACATTAAAGTCATACATTGTGGTAATTGATAGAACCAGGGAGTTGTTATGGAACAACTCCATGATAGAACACAGCACTTGATTTAGAAACTTCTTGACAAAATGTAACTTTAGAGACTAAGATTTACTTAGTAACATAGATTTGCTTTGAAGATATGTCCTTATGTTCTTCTAAAACACTTCTAAAAGCACTTAACTCTCCTTAAAATATTTTCAAATATTACAAACCTCTAGCTATTTATAGTGAACATGACGATTCAATGCTCACAATTTTTTTTTAAACTTTAACTGATATCGATTAAATATTGGTAACACTGGGTTAATCAAACTTGTAGGCCTATCTGTCATTTACAGATGGTTGGCAGAGGGGTACAAAGTTGTGTACTCAAGGATATATTTCCTTGGCGATACATTAATCTTCACCCAATCCCTCCCCCCCCCCCCTCCCTCCCATTCAACCTCTAGTTAGTTATCTTCCACATTGTGATATTTCAAATTATACCTCAGTGCCATACTGTACTCCATAGAACCAAACAGTTGTACATATTACATTGCTCTGTATTATTAATATCAATTGATAGCATGCAGGGTGTCATGTTGGATTGATTACAATATTGACTAATTACAATTGGTATCCTCTATGGGGCAAGCTGTGTTTACTGTCACTGCGAAAGACGCAACATAATAAACAAACAAATCTCCGACTTTCCACGTTTCTCTCGCAGAATTGGGTATTTCATTTGGCCTGTATATTAATCATACTGTCACTAGTTAACAATTAGGACGATAACAAATGGTGCTAGTCGTATAAAAGCTAAATAATAGAACGAACGAAACAAAATTTACCTTTCAAGGAAGGTGATAGAAAGCTTTTACTGCAACTGTTGCAAACAATATGTTTTTTTTCCCTCTGCATTACCTTGACATATTCATCGGCGTACATTCAACCACATGCAGAACTTAGTCATGGTTGACCTACAGATTTAGACTAAAACGCTACTTGATATTTCATAGCATGTAGAGCAGCACATGAAATTTTAACGCAAAAAAAGCTTGTCGACCCTGACTAAAATGGAACTTTGAAAAAAACCTGAACAGATGAAGAACGAAAACTTAAAAAAACATAAAAAATTTCTCTGGATACAAAAGAAACTAGAGCACCAATGGTGCAGAAGCTCATACCTTTTCGAGCTTAAAAATGTAGGGCCCACAAAACTTTATGGCCCACCAAATTTCAGGCCATTTTTCAGATTCCACCAATTTTGGGCCCATGAGGGATACCCCCCCCTCCCTCCGTTAGCAGAATCCTGGCCACACCACTGGCTATAATTCCGATTTCCCCCCTCTAAATCCTATTTTACCCACTCTCTCAAACAATACCACTGACCTACCCTATTAAACTTTCTCCCCTCTACCTGAGCAGACCTGAAGCACTCCTTGGCAAAATTTTGGCTGGCTGCCTGCATACCTCAGGCTCAAAGACTTCTAAGAATCGGCAAGTGCTGATTGGCTGTAGGGCTCTCACGCTTACAGTTCAACAGTTAATAACAACTCCCAGTCCTGCTTTAAAATTCCACTAACAGCCTCTGCAGAGCCATGGAGCTATAATCTGTTTATAGCTCCATGGCAGAGCTTAACCACAAATGTAAACAAACACTGCAGATACTGGGAGACAAATTAAAGGAGCTTTGACAAAAGGTGAAGGCTCAGATTTTTTTAAACAATGGGGATTAATTGTTATTAAATAACTTTTGACCCAAAATTATTAGGCATCACCTTATTCATACACAATCCAACAATCATCAGTTCAACTTTGAATATGATCCATCAAAATCTTGAGGAGATTGAGATATTTGAAAATATTACAAAGAATGACCCCCGATGACCCCCTAAATGACATTTGACCTCAATTTTCCAAACACCCCTCGTAACTCCTATCCCGAGGAACGTTGTGACCAAGTTTCATTATCACTGGCCATACACTGTACGAACAGGAGCAATTTGAAAATATTGGGCCGCGGCCCGGGCCACAAAAACACCCCTAGTTGATCTTTCATCTGAAATTCATGAACACCCTGAAGGTAAAACTTCCATAGTACTATCGTGACAAACCCTCAACATTGTACCATGGAATCTGTAGGAGAAGAAGCGTTTTGCGTATTTCCACAAAATGGCCCATTACGGCCCACAGGTGACCTTTGACCCCATATTTCGGACCATCTCTGATGGCCCTATACCCAATGGTCCTTGTGTCCAATTTTCATGAAATTCCATCAAACGTTGTGCGAGTGGGAGCGGTTTTACCAATTGTTGACGGATAGAGTGATAGAGTGATAGACGCCGCACTGTAACAATAGCTCACACCAGCATGTTGGTATGAGCTAAAAATGCGGTCGACTGTTTCAAAATGAGGCTAGTTCTTGTTTGCGTATTTTGCTAATAAGATCGTAGACCATTATGGCAAAGTGGTTTGTTTACATTATGCAATCGCTACAGAAAACACCTGTCTGGAGCTAGCAGCCATTAGCAACAGACATTAACAACCCTACTAAAAAGCAGACAATAATGACACTATAGCACATCAACGATGTGCCACAACAGCGGTCACATTGGATTACTGGCAATTTATCACGCAAGCAAGCTGTTGGATTTTTCTTTTCAAAATTGAATAAATCGGGTAATGGAAGCAAGTCTAAAAAATTGACAATAAATATTCTAGCGCAAGTTCAGATTCGAATCATGCTAAATTCGAACAAAAACGTTTCGAACGTTTCTGGTAGCTCCCTTTTAACCAGGGAGTTGTTCCATAACAACTCCCTGCTTTTAACAGTGTACAATATAACTACGCTGTGTGAAGTTCAGGGCATTTTTTTTCGCTTGGAGCAGTTTTACTCCGAACTTAATATTACTCTTTGCGTTTTGGGTGAAATCTAGTCAAACTATCGATGAAATCATATAGCTAAATGATAGAACTAAAGCACTGAGCAAACCCAGCAAGATCGTCATTCCCGCAATATTTGAATTTACAGGCATAACTTTCGCAATTTAACAGTATATCTTCGTACTAACTAAAGAGGTCAGTCGTGCACAACGATAAGGTATAACCACTGGTTGCCAGTCTGCTCTTAGAGTCTGCTCTTAATGCCTGCTAGCTTCAAATCGGTATCGTATCCCAGAGAGCCGATGGTGTACAAGCCACAGCTGATTACCCAATACAGGTACCGGTGAATACAGTTATTACCTAACTGTTACCTATAGGGGCGGATGCAGGACAATCTCGTGTGAATCGTATCTAAAAGCGGCACCGTTTCGAGCCTACCTTCAGGTAAATCACGACAGTCGAAATTAATGTGGGCCAAAAGTTCGATAACACACGGCCTAACTAGTTTTACTACTTTTAGCAAAGGCCTATCGCTCGGAGCGCCTTTCTGATTCATTGTAAATTTGTAGAGACCCCACGTACTACAACGTGTACCACACGGTACAGTATTTGGTTAGTATGTCTGGTTGGGGAGGAGGAGGGCGCGGCTTGAGGTTGGGTTGATATTTACAAATTCTTCAAAGGCTACCACTGCCTTTACACCTCTTCCGCAAGACGCAGTGCCCCAATTTTTTACAAAAGAAATATGGTAACCATATGAACTGTTTTAAATCATTCAGCTTTTTTTTCTCAAATTCTCGCATTCATGCAAAAGAGTCCTTGCATGCATGTCTCCAAGAAGGCAGTCATTAGAATTGACCTGACAAGTCAAGTTTTATTTCAAGTGATATGGAAAAGATATGGACAATTAAGATCATTTCCAGTTCATCTTTCTGCATATAGGGAATGTTAAAGATTGTCTTTCAAATACAGAAGTGAAGACATTGCCCTTTTATAGCCATTTAGGCCTACCCTTAAGGGTCAGTTTTCATCATGGAACAAACTTGTAAGATCATCGGTAATATGAATTTGGAAAGAATTCTAATGTATCTCATACTGGTACACTTAATAGATCAGAAAATTTAATTTAAATAGAAGAAAAGTTGGCCAGGAATTGTTGAACATAATTCTTTTTGTAATTCAAATATGTCTGTTTTGGTCAATCCATATAGCTTTAAGTAAAATGATATGTAATACCAGCTGTCAAAATGTTTTGTTGAAATCTCAAAGCACATTAAATCACTTGTTTAAAGTGAAGATCTTATCATTCTCAGATCAAAGTTGAAGGTTTATGACCACGATGGAGACTGTCATAATCACAGGAGCCAATGCTGGTATTGGTTACAGAGCCACAGAAATGCTAGCCCAGGCTGGTGGTTTTGATCTGATTCTTGCCTGCCGGAATGAAGCCAAAGGAAATGAGGCAGTAGAGAAGCTGAAGTCAAAAGTTCCAGATGTGTCTGCATCGTTCATGAAGGTCAGTGTTTAGTTGAGATAATTCAATATATGGTAACCAAGGAATATTATACAAACTTCTAACCCTATACTAATTTATAGAAAACTCTTCATGACTGAAAACTTAAAAACTGCATCAATTTGTACTTGAATTTGCTACAATCTTAAGTAAAAAAGACTATGGGTATGTGTAAACCTTTACTGTCCACCAAAGTTGCACCAGGAAGGATGAAAATTACAACAGAAGGTAATTTGCAAAGTGAAAAACAGAACAATATTTATCAGATTTATTGGACAAAACATTTGGAAATTTTACTGTTCTGGATAAAACATTTAATTAACGCTTTAAATAGGAGCAACAAAGTGATTGTAACTACACACTGTAGATAGATCTCTTTAATATTTAAAATAAAGTGAAAATAGTTAAATTTTTATCTATGAATATTATGTGCCAGCTTGGTCAAAGTCACACCAAAGTTGCAGCTCCAAGTATAGTTTTAGGGGTCATCAGCATAATGCTAGACATAATGGTTACCCTTGTACAAACTGCAACAAGCTTTTTCCACTTACAGCCGTATTTACTTTTGTAAGTCAAGAGGAGAAAATAATCCCTTAACTTGTCTTAGAATATTTTAGTAGGATCTGAGCTTCCATCCAGAAAAAGGTTTCAGTAAATCCCCCACCCCCACCCTCCAAAACATATTGTTTCATATTTCTATTGAAACTGTTAGGAAAGATTAGTTAGACAAGGCAGAGCTCCTAATGTACTATGGTGTCAAACATAGCTGACGAGATTGCCTCATTGAATCCTCACATCTCAGCTAATTGGCTTTGTACCTGATATTTTTGTATTCATTAAATCATTTAATGTAATTTGTATTCCGAATGTAATATTAACTGGCCTTTATTTGACTTAGTTAACTAACCACACACATGAAACCTTTTCTTTTTCTTTGGAGGGGTGGGGGGGAGGAGTGGAGGGGTAATTGAGAATTATTTTTAGAACTCAATTAATGTTACACTTAGGCAAACAGTTATGGAGTACCACATTGTGTATATAGTTTTGTTCCACATACTGTATGTACTCCACAATCATTTTGTATACTATTTCTGTATCATGGTCCTTAATTTACACATCATCTAAAATCTTTGGGATTGTATGATAATTTCCATTTTTTTCATACCATTTCTTTACTCCAGTATAAATTTACAGAGAAATTTATAAATAGGATAAAAACATAGCAATATACAGAACATAAAAAATACAGGTTAAGACATAAAAGTTTATGAGATTAAGATAATAATGAACGTTCAAAAAAAATTTATAAAGTATTATATAGAAATGTGGATCTGACTTCGGATAAAAACTGAATTTGTGACATTTGAAGACCAAATGACTTCTGATTCGATGTTTCTATATGACTGGTGTGCAATATTAGCATAGTGCACAGCAAAGTATATACCACTTCATACTGTAGTATTTGACTAGTCTGGCTATCATCTTTAACATTTGCATTTTATTACTGCAGCTGGATCTTGCCTCTCTAAAGTCCATTCATGAATTCGTAGATGCATTCCATGACACCGGAAAGCCTTTACATGTCCTCATTAACAATGCAGGCCTTGCATGTGATTTTAGGGACACCACAGTAAACCACACTGAAGATGGATTTGAGCTGACCTTTGGAACAAACCATCTGGGTAAGAAGTTCAATTATTTTCATTTCATTCGTTGTACCAGGGATGTGCTCAGGAATATTTGAGTGCCGGGCAGATTGTGCGGTATTGTGATCCACACCCTGGGAGAGGGATCTCGTGGGTGGGGTATCCCCTCCCCACTGGACAAATTTTGCACATGAAGTATACTTAGGTAGTGCTATTTTTCCTATTCTGTGCCATGTATTCTCCCAGATTATGGTTATGGTATAAAAAATTAAAATATCAAAAAAAGAGCTGGGTGGAAATGTTTAAAATACTGTTTGTGCTGGGCGGCATTCAAAACTGCTGGGCGCAGCCGCCCGGTGTGAGCACATCCCTGTACAATGCAGCTAAGAAAACCAAGAAAGAAGTAACATTTGATTATACCGATGTATCTATTCTGGTTTTCAAGGTATTCAGTATTAAAATCTGCTAAATATTGAAATGTGCTTTTAATATTATTTCCTATTCTTTCCACTTCTAACTAACATACAGGTAGAATCAAAATAGAAGACAGTATGATACATATTCATATGATACTGATACATATTCATGAGTACCTAAAGGCACGCAAACTGTACATGAGATGAGTTGAGTAAAACATGTTATATATACAGCACACCATCATATCACAGGCAGTTAAAATACACTTGGACAAGAGGATGTCCTACCCTGTTATTAAACTAGTGACAAGTTGTTGTATTTCTGACTCTAACAATATTCATTCAAAATCGTGGGTTAGGCCTATAGTTCAGGGCTGCAATTAAGGATCCGGGGGGGGGGGGGGAGCAAGGCTTCTTTTTAGGGCAAGTTAGAAATTGCCTTTGGTTTTAATAGGAACAGCAGGGCATGTATGCGTCTGCTTAGATATTCGGAGACTGACAGTATCAAACACTGGCATAGCTAGAGTTTCAGGGGTTCCTTTTCAAAGAGTGAGAGCTACAGCCTTTCACCCTTACTTCATAGTACCTGTAAAGTCCACTTGATACAATGCTATAAATATAAGATTAGAGCAAATGAACCATAATACAGTAGATCTAGTATTGAACTGGACATATGTGTGAACTTTGAAGAAATAATTTGTTCAGAAGTGACATAAAACACTTTAATATACATAGGCGACCGTTCCTGGCGCCCTGGTACAGTGAACCCCCTAATTCTACACCTGTAAAGTATTTGATAGCAGCATATCATTAGATCTTCAATTTCAATTCAATTAGATTCAACTTCATTTCAGCCATTGTAACAGATAATATTTATACAAAGAATGACAAATATAGTCTATATTGAATGATTGAGGTGATTAACTGAAAGCTGCTGTACTAAAGGTGATTGTCAGGAACCCCTGTATCTCTGCTGAGGATATCTACACAACTACCTAGCAGAAACCTATAAAAGCAATGATATGTTGCAATTTGTTTACCCTTTTGTGTGAAGTAATTCTTTTACAATACTAAGGAAGAGTAGGAATTGGGTCACAAAAGCTGTATTCTCCAATGGGATTAAAATCCAGATCATAGTTGAATGCCCTGGGTCCGACAATTTTCAAGGCAGCCTCTGTTCTCAACTGTGGCGCTGATGCAAATGCAATGACTGCAACTCGAAGTCCATACCGGACATCCTCGGTACTGATTGATGTACCCATGGCAGAGTCTACTATTGTAATCAGATCTGGAGTGGTGACTAAAGCCTGACAAGAAAAATTCACACAAGATGAAGATGGAAAAGAAAATATAGATTTTATAACAATGATCATGTCAAGGCATTCAATGGCTCTTAATGTAAAGTAATATATACAGTATTACAGTATATATGTCAGAGAGATACGACAAAAGTGATCTGATCAGGAGAAACTATCCATCACTTCAAAGGAAATTAATTCTACTCAAAAAATATTTTGCCCACATGGATTTGTACAAGTTTCTAAATGGAATGAATACTTTTCCTTGGGGCATTTCGTGATTGTTGCTGATTCCAATGTAAGGTTCGGTACTTAAACTTAACGTATACTAAGAGCCTGTACTCATACTTGTACCAAGACCAAGGGGAGTTTGTACTTGTATCCATGTATCCATCCTGTTGTACTTTGTACTACAAGTAAGTCTACTGTCAAGTGACTTATGTTCAGTTGAGGAGAAATTGCTCATTTTAGAAACTTTGCAAACTATATCTTAAAAGGACCACTTCAAAAGTTCCATCTGGTACTCCGTCCAGGTACATATATATTTCTTCAGTTTCCTATAAAATCATAGCAAAGCAATAAAGTACAAAGAAGAAAGAAAAGAAGAAAAAAACCTTGGCAATTTCTGGTTACAGATATTACACATTTAAGCTAACAATTAAAGGCCCCCCTAAGCTATTATTAAGTTAAAAGAAGCCTTGAATACCTTTTCCACTCCATTGGTCCTCTTAGTTGCCTTAACATTCTCGTTTTGAAATTCCACGATAACTTCTTGGCCAGCAAATTTGCCGGTGCCTCCAATAACTGCAAATCCACGATCAAAACCGGCCAAGGTGTCCCTACTCACATCAGCAATTTGTCAAAGTCAGTAAAAGAAATAAACAAAGACAGAAACAAAATAGTTTAAATTCCAATCTCCCTTTTCATCTTCTTGAAATTTCATTTTCAACTAAGGGGATTGTTTCATGAAAGTGAAAAAATTGGTAGTTAAATGTCAAAGTATACCCAAATTCGGTACACCATGAATTATATCACAGAATTCAAGCCGCAACATTTACGAAACTTAGCACTTATTATCGCCAGATTTTTCATGACTTAAATAAACAATGAACGCAGCAGGTCCACAAATAATCTCTCATGTGCACTTGTAAGATTATTCATTTTAAAGAAATGTTTCACCAAGTAACAATGTTAATAGGGTCTACTTCACTCCTCTACCTATCTCATGCTTACACAGCGCCCCCTCTTATCTAGCCTACTAGTCCCATTCTGGCAAATTCTACCATACCCCAACTGGCCACCCACCTTACTCTTCCTCTTATTCGCCAGAATTCAAAGAGTTTGGTCTCATTTTGGCATGAGAATTTTCGAATTCGAATTATCTAACGATCACATCTACCATATCAACTGAAATTGAAGAGAAAGCATCGTCAAACAGTCAGCAACAGAATCAAGCCGATTCTGTCTGGTATCATTTGTTTTTCATAAGTGAAAATATTCCCTGAAATCTTCGGAAGAAATGTCTCACGAAGTAACAATGTTAATAGGTTATAACCCTCAAAGCACTCACCTTTCCGGAGATGAGATGAATGCCATTTTCGTAATCACAGATAGCCTTTACGGTATCCCTTTGCTCCTTACGTGCCTTCAAGACAGCATCACCGAGCCTGAAACACCGACTTATTGTGAACATGATGCTTGTCTCTGATACCTCGGCTGGGCTCACAGGGCTCAAGGCGATCGCAGCATGATAGCTAGAAGAGATCAATACAACACTTTAGTATAATTGTGCACTATTGCAACCTTTTAATACATTATTTTTGACTGATGAAAATGAGGAAAGATTCTAAACTTCCTAGTGGCATTAGCATTCAATTCCTACATTTTGCAGATAGAGCATTGCAAGCTGACAAGTATTGTGACAAAAGTGAACTTAAAGCAAACAGGTGTTATGTCATAGAATCACACTGACAAGTTCCTTGCATTTTGTTTCAAACTTGACATCAACATTTTCTACTTCAAACAATTGAGCTACCACTCAATGTGAATACTCTAGGTATGTTAGTCATTGGTTTATTGTTAACTTCACATCCCCTTAGGGATTTGAATTCTAGCCAATTCATCCAAGGTCAAAACAAACAAAAAATTTGAAAAGTAAAGGAAAAACAAAACATTTAGTGTGCAACTATGACATCATACTGTACCTGTTTCCTTCAAGTTTAACTATGATGCAAACTTTTGGCAATGACCATAACACGGATTGCAAAAATGGTATATAATTACTATTACAGTTAGATTCCAACACTGCAGCATACAGAAACGCACAACAAAGTGAAGTTAATCACAGTCTATGCAAGATTCTTCAATAGCTTCCTTATTACCTTTCGAGAAACATTTTGTATACTGTAGTTTTGATCATGTACTGTATTATTAACTAAGGTTATTTTTCTTACTTTCAATTGATATACGTAAATTAGAGTAATTTATGTAGCTCTTCTGAATGTGATGCTCACCCTATTCTGCCAAGAACATTTCTAAACTGGTTTTCAATAGACTTTGGCCCGTCAGCCCATAGGATTGCTTCTCTGTGACTATTGTCTACTAGGACTGTTGGATGTAGACGCTTACCAAGAATAGATGGAACCAACATCTTAATTGTTGGATAAAAATATGAAAACACTTCATATGAAATAGTGGAATGGATTCAGAAATATGGAAAGAGAGATTGCGTACTTAACGAATAGTCAATGGGATGTTGAAGTCTTTTAACATAAATAGGTCATATTTTTCAAATGTTGATCTGCATAGCTTGTTCCATTGCGGTGGAAATCAACTTCAAAGGTTAGGTTATAGGTTATAGCTTATACACCTCAGAAGTAAAGAAAAGGAGTACAGTTTTTCTAACATCCACAACACAGATATATTACAGTACGTGCTAGCAACTGCTAGTGGTTAAATGCTGTACTCACATGTGACAGACAAACTTTTAGTTAAATTCTTTATTATATTAAAGTTTAACATTTAAACAAAAATTTTTGTTGTAGAGAAATTGCTTTATTTTATAAGTCAATTAAGGAATTACAATAGAAAACTAAGACAAGAACATATGGGAAAGTCTGGTTATTACTTTGTCAAGTCCTGTACAAGGTCTTCCTGTAATATTGAAATTCTAACAGGGCAATGAATTTACTGTATGGAAATTATCTTAAATGCATGCCAGTCACCTGGTTACATATCTGGGCTCGAAAAACTTGATTCAAGCTCCAAAATCATCATTTACCGTTGTCGTTGTAGATAACCTAATAATACCCAATATCAGTACCTGTAATTCTGGGAAAGCACGTCCCATACCATCACAGTCCAAAACAGGGAGGTTCATGAGTGCTCCAGTACAAAGTGGTTCCATAGCGTTGATACCACCCATCTCCACACCCATCAGAGCTATCAGCCGCTTTGCATTAGCTTTAGTCTCGTCCACGATGGCCGGATCAAAGTCCGTCACAAATTGTATTTCATCAGTTGTTTGTACTTTTAGTTCTGAAGATTGAGAAAATGTTATTTAAAAATTTGTACTTGCTAGAGGATCTGATCCTCCAAATATTTCCGAAGGCAATGACAAGAATGTTATCATTAGACATAACGCACAACGAGACAAAGTGCTTTGAGGGTGGTTGTTAGATGGTTGTTGAAATTTCAGCAGGATTGACCATTACCCTGACTTTCTGAAGCAGTTCTGAAGAGCTTTAAAGGGAGTCTAACAAAACACTCTGTTCAGAGATTCATTGTGGTGTTTATATCATTTAAACAGCTCTTATATTTGAATTATTAATGCTAATGGATGAATCTGACCATTATTTGTGATTGACAATGAGTTGAGTATTGGTCAGATGTTTGGAGGCTGGGCACAACAAAGTTAAACTTTTTGGTCTTTAGGGGACTAACTAGAATGGTACAGTATGAAACCTCCACAAATTGAATTTCCTCAAGTTCATACCTATGTGGATTAGTCCATGAAAGATCTTAATTTAACCAACAGGTGTACCATATTTACTTCACTGCCTCTCTTACCTGTCTCCTCACAGTATTGGCACTATCCCTCTACAGTGTGTAGAGTGGTTATAATTAGCATTGTGGCACAGTACTGTGTGAACACATCATGTTTTAGCAATGTACAGCAGTACAGCAACAATATGGTTGACCACGTTTTATGAAGCACACCTTTCAACCTTAGAGCAGAACCAAATAAGCATTTTCATATCTATATATTCAGTGATAATGTAACCAGTGTGTTTGAAATTTGTACTCTGTTGGCATTACTGAATTATGTATGCGTGTATGTGTATGTATGTATGTATTTTAGATCCTCCTGCAAGCAGGAACTCTCGAAGAAGCCATCATTGGCTTATCAAAGCCGCAAGCTGACCAAAGTCAGTCAATAGATTCATATTTTTAATGTCCATGATTATGAATTGTCAATTGTCAACAACTCTGTAACTGAACGACATACATTAATCTCGGAGTGACTCGAACTCGGGACCTTATGAATGAAAGGCAACAGCGTTAACCACTGAGCTAACACTCCCTTATCTTACTTTTCCTTTGCTGGCTACCCTCTTCCAGCAGGTCCGAATTCATGATCTTTTCCAAACAGGTAAGTGCCTCTGTAATATCTTTCCCGCTATATAGTTTTTCAGTCGAAACACCTGGAGCACCCATCAATGCAGGCATTGCGACTCTTCCATCCTTGAATGCTGGTGCATTGAGCCTAGAAGTGAAACAATAAAAACAAAACATACAGTTATGAAAAATATAGTTGATGAAATGATCAATGGAAAAATCTGTTTGGATAACTACTATTTACATAAAATTAGAATAAAATAAAACTGTTAGCAAACTGCTTATCCACTACAGAGCCCGTGTAAAAGTAAGTTGGCCTAAAATTTCGATACTAGCAGGATCTTCTTCAGAGGCTAAATGACAAGCTAAATGACTTGTTATTTAGCCTCTGAAGAAGATCCTGCTACAGGTAGGATCGAATCATCAGGCCAACTTACTTTCATACATAAAATTAGGGCAATTTTTTTCCAGTTTCCAACATATCTGCTTGCAAAATTCATAAGTGTATGTAAACCTGAAACCTGACAGCCACTTGTACCTGGTTATTACGTTTATTTAGGTTCTTAAAACTTACAACAGCTCTGCATCGATACCTGTGACTGTGGCAAAAAACACTGTTAGGCATATATGTATTTGTAGCTGTACAGACAAGAAGAAATATATAAATGGCTCGTGTCTGACTTACAGTACGTGCGCATAAAACACTGCTAGTAAAAAGCTGTGCGCTAGTGTTGTATGTACCCACAAGCGCACAGCTTAGAGCCCAGCTGGAACACATGATCTGCACTCATATATACCCCCTGCTGGACTGAATGAAATATATATAAGCTTTGTGATCAGATACTTAATTTAAACTGAAGAGTGACAGTTTGTCACAAATGATGTGTGATGTTCAAGTTACAGGTGGGCTTTCAATATGTACTCGTATAGATCATTGCCATATGTAACATCCAGATGCCAAATTGTATTGCCTGCATCCTCTAGGATTTTGGTATGTATTTTAGGTGCATGTGGGACAGTTTGGAGTTCAAGTGGGTCTCATCACAGCCTGCAGGTGGTCGTATGGGAACCCCTGACAATCGAAAGAGAATTAAGGCTGGCATTTGTAAATATTTAGGATATGGAACACTACCTCTCTGGATGAATGACTCGAACTTTGTGTCCATTTTTCATTGCTTGTCTTACTCTAAGCCCTCCGATTCTTGGGTTTCCTCCGCCACACAACCAAGTATGGCAGTTCCAATGCTGATACATTGCACGTCATACTCTGATAGAATCCATTCCCCAGTCTTTTCATCAACTTGTGGAACTTGCGGCTGAATAGGGTCTTCATCTAAGAATTGAGAGACTAGCAATAAGAAAAGAGAAAATTAACCAATTAATGTCTAGTTAAGTAAATCTTGGATTTGTCCATACCATAGCAAAACAAAAATCGGTTATTCAGTATCCTGTAATATCTGGCTAGTTTGTTATTTTAGTGCAGCTTATAATATGTGTTGTATAAAGTGAATTACAGAAGTAGGTGTTTCAGCAGTAACACTTCATTCAGTGTGCTACATTTGTTCCATTTGTGCTGTAACTTTACACAAAACCACACCTGGCTATATCAATATTAATTTGATATAATTAGTGACAATTCTTACATATATTATAATGTCAGATACTGATAATAGAGGTAGGGGTATCTATAAGGCTGTATGCATACATTTAATACTAGCACCCAAAAAACTCTTGATTCCTAAAATTTCCTAAAGGAGCATTCCATCGTTATATATTTCTCATTGGTTAGCCTAATGAATTGTTAGGATAAAAGAATTTATTTTAAAGTTTCTATCTAGTAGGTGCCAAATTTTAGATTTCCACTTTCTTATATTTGAGACAACTTGCTGTAGGTATCTATATCTGTGAAGTGGGACAAGCTAGTCAAAGAAAGTTTCCTGAGGGGAATAACAAGAGCATTTTAATAGTTTGATTGGTGATTGCACAATTTGTGACTTGTTTTGGTAGTAACAGATTTGGAACCAATACTGATTCAGTTGGCTGCAAAGTGGTTTATAGTGAAAAGATCTTATGAATGCCAATTATTTGCTCTAAATGTTGTGAATCAATATATATGTATTCAACTTTAAAGTCATACATAAACACATTCAACTATATACATGCTACTTTGTATCACCTCTTTGAAATTGGTGACTGCAGCTTCAAGATTACGAGCTGAACGAAGAAAGCCAGTTTCCTTGGTTTTGATTAAAGGGTGTGAAGTCTTGCGCAAAAAGAAACGTCTAATGCCGGTAATCTGACCTAGTTTCGAATGAGGTGTAACAGAAGTGTTAAACACCACCATCGATCTCAGCAAATACACACACAGCTTGCTACCATTGGTAATTAGACACTAGTGTACAGTCAGTACATACTGTACAGCTGCGGACAATACCCACAGCACAGTATACAAACGATACAGCGATAGACATCTCAGGTCCAGCTAAAGATAACAAGGTGTCACCTTTCATTACTGTCTGCATTTTGTAGCGACACTTACAAAACGTCACTTGCAAGCAACAGAAAGTTAACTTTTTCAGATGGCCGCACACGGGTTGGGGCGAGTCTTCAATGCCTTTAAGGCCTCATAAGTAACGTCTCCAACAACTTTCACTTTAGCACCAGTGATGTTTCTCGGCATTAAAGTGCATAAACACATTCAATTATATACATGCTAAATTGTCTCACCTCTTTGAAACTTGGGGACTGCAGCTTCAAGATTACGAGTTGAACGAAGAAAGGCAGAGGTGGTTTCCTTGCTTTTGATTAAGGCCTCATCAGTGAAGTCTCCAACAACTTTCACTTTAGCACCAGTGATGTTTCCTGGCAGGTGCATTTTCCCAATATCTTCCTCGATGACCTAACAAACAAAGTCACTTTGTTAGCTGTTACCAATCCACTTGTTGTTGTGACAGCAGTATCGTGCAAATGACTGATTGCTTTTCTGGGTTTGTGTAAACTCTGTCTTCATAAAGTGCCCCTTTCGAAAGGTTTCTTTCAAAAGGTTCTCACATTATTGAAATTTTTTGAGAAAGAAGATGTTTCAGTGAGAAGAAATTTCTCATGTAGTATGTGTGCAATATTTAAGCTACTTAACTACTGTAGGAAACAGTAGAATATGGTGAGATCATGTTTAAGTTTCAAGTATTAAGTTAACCCCAATCAGCTGTTTGATAACTGGTCAGTACTTTAAACTTTGTTTCAAAGTGAAAAGGTGCACATTAGCTTCAAAATCCCTCACAAATACGAGGCTGCATCATATCAAACAAGGATAACCTCTTGGGTCTAGCAGTGCCTACTGTTGAAACTATGGAACACGAAAGATTATGCTAAACAGCCTGACTTCATAGTGGTTTTCCTGAGGTTGATAGTACAAAAAAACATCAAACATGTCAATTACCCTTATGGATTCTCTTTTAGCTCCATTCATCAAGCATTTCTCAAAGGCACGTGTCCACAGCTTTTCCAAGGCTTTTGTGTTACTTAATCCAGTCATATTCAGTAAAATTTCTTCACAGCTGCTCACCTGGCACAATGCTGCACCAACTGCATTAGCAACCTGCAGAAAAACAATGGTTATCAGTTAGGGTTTTTTTCAGTTTATAAAAACCATTTAAATAAAAAAATTTTTTGCTTGTAACACCAAGTTCACTGCTTTGAAGCAAGCTATTGCCAAAATGTTTTTCTGCTTGTTTTTCTTCCATGGATTAAAAAATAATTAAAAAAATGGATTAACTGTGGCTTGCTGTAATTATGCAAATTTTTACAAATTGTTAGTACTGTATCATTCTTGACAAAATTTGGCCATTTTAATGTATCGTTAGTAAACCATAAACTACTTCTATCAAGCAAGCAGTTAAGGTAAGCTAGGAATTGTGCTGGCTTTTTGGTATGGCCTCTAGATGAACTTCTCACTTGTTTTTCTGTTTTAACTCTATTATTATAATGAGGCAAGGGTTTGGTTACCTGATAATATGGAGGTTGGATGAACTCTGTCACTCCAGGAACTTTTCTGTTTTTGTCTCTGAGAATGCTTCCACCACCGACACATATTACCGGAACAGCTTCTTTGCTTAGCTTTTGTAAATAATAATAAGAAATATATCAAGACAATTCAAAGTTTTGGTTGTATCTAAAAAGGTTATCTTCTTTTGATGGTTTTCCAAAATACTTCCTTTGTCACAAATGTTGTTAAGAAATGAACATAGAAATGGCATATTTGAAAGAGTAAAAACTTTGGTAAACATGTTCAAAATTTCTTGGTATTGACACCATCAAATTGACTGTTACTTGAAGTTGATGGATAGGAGTTTTTCATTTCTATACAGCTTTTATACGTTTTCCAAAATGTTTGTTAAATAAATGTAACTGGAAGTACCAGGAATGTTGGGGAAATACCCCCCCCCCCCCCAAGATAAAATACTTTTACATGACTCTCTACATCAACTCGTTTGTATATGTCACTGTGCAGTACTTGTGGTACACTGCATATTATGTTACAGTTTAAATCCTTATAGACCAGTTAAGCATTATTGCTCTAGATGATAATTCTATACTTGGTTGATTTATGAAATTAATTAAATACAAAGATGTCCTACTTTCATGCGATCTACAGATTCTTCCAGCATACACTGGATCACTTCATTTGCCTCCTCTAGAACAGATGTGGTCACTTTCACTTTGTCTCTGTCCCCAACATCCACCTTCAAGTAGGCAGAGGCCACATCAGTGGCTGTAAGAGTGGATCCACCAAATGTTAAAGCCGCCTCAGTCAGTGTATGTCCAACACTTTTAGGACCCACATCAACCTTAATCTGAGGACAAATATTGTAAAGCAGTGAAACTACATAAATGAAACCAATCACCAAGCAAAGGAAACATCATTTTACTAAAGTTCTCTATTTTTTCTGTAAAATTAGATAAAAACTCCATATCGATTGTTGACACATGTATGTTTCTGGTAAAACGATAATTTTTGTGTGTTTGTGATTGTTTGACTCTCCTTGTGCCTTTTCCTTAATACCTTACATAGTAAGTTTGTTTCCAAATACAAGCATACAACAAGTCTAATTAAAAATTTATATCCAAATATTGTATTCTTCTCTTGTAGTACAATACATTTTCCACTGTAGTATTCCTAATTATGCCCTGGCAGTGTTGAGGGACAAATTTGTAGTATGTACTTACAGAATTTATCAATGGCTTCGGACATACAACTGATCCACCACCTAATCTGATGCTCAACACATCTGGCATTGTGCAGTTTAAATCTAGACCAGCCTTGCTAACAACGGATGATGTTTGCCTAGGAAAGCCTCCATTGAGGGACCCAATATCAGTGGTGGTTCCTCCGATATCAACCACTAATCCATTCTGGATACCTGAAGAATTAAACTGATAAATTCTATATATAGGGATCTGGCTGAAGTAGTGAGATGTAAGAAGTGATTAAACTATAGAAGATATAATCATGTTCAGGGTGTACCTTGGAGATGATGACCAACCCTTCTACCTGACAACCACCTGGAAGAAACCTGAAGCAGCATAAGTATGGATGGTGGATGAAGAACAATGTTGTTCATAAAAAAAATAGGGATCATAATTCATAAGGCTTGTACAGCAATATCACCATTGGAAAGAAGCATTGCAAAATTATAGAGCTCATTGGAAAGAGAAATTAATTGTCACCAAGAGATTTGTTTCATGTAGAATTGATCGATTCTACCAATATTTTGTTCAAGTAAAACTTCTCTAGTCAAGCTAATGACCTACTTTATTTATGGCAGTTGAGTAACGGATGTCCTGAAATTAGATACATACTGATTGATCACAGTCAATTGCAAAATATGTTAACACATTATAATGATATTCATGAATGTGAACAAACAGCTGGACTCGACGTACCAGATAAATGAGATGCTCCTCGGATGCTGTTGGCAGCACCGCATCCCATTATCCTGATGGGGAAGTCTGAAGCTTCTACAGGACTGCAATGACACATGTAAACCAATTCAGAAACTTTAACAAAGTATACTTTGGTAAAGAAGGTTTCTCTCCTCAAATGATGAAATTTTAATTAATCATTTAATTATTTTCAGGGGTAAGAAAACCCAAATACAACATACAAGCTAGAAGGGTAACTCCATCTTTAAAGTTCAAGGCTAATTTAAAGACAACAAATACAGATTACTTCTTGGCCCTGAGCATTTGAAATGTTTGCTATGCAATGACTCTGATACAAACCTAACCCAAGGTTGATTTGTCTGGCGTATTGGTAATTAATGTAAACTCATCCTGTTGGCTGTTTCCAGATTTCTGTATCAAATTACACAAGTTGTAATTAAACTGACTTATTAAGTTAAATGTACCATCATGAGGATCTTTGCTTTCATCAATGATGTAGAAAATTATGTCAGTCCTGCTAGTGGGCAATCACAGTTGCTCAATGTTCCTGGATTTATATACCAAAGGACAGAAGCCATACCATTTAGAACACCTTTGGAGGGATGCATGTTATTTCTTCTTATTAATTACTGCATGACAACATTTATCTTACAACAGGATACATTATGGAAAACATTTATCAAGAATGATGATTTAATTAACAGTTACTAAAACTTCATCTCATGTAGATTGTGGCCTCCCCCAGCAACAAAAATATATAGATGGGAAATGGTGATTCTGGGGTTTATATACACACATGGTTATGGTAATTAAACTACTTTGTATGCGATCTAGATTGGGGGTTGGGGAGGGGGGATTTGTACAATCTCACACCCCTTCTCTGGATTTACAACGTGCAAAATTTCATACCTGACTAATGTGCCATCATTTTGAGTAAAAAAGAAAGGGCAATCCAATTTCAGTTCTCTGAGTGCCAGAGACAAGGCAGAGATGATCCTGTTGCATAGTGGTTTGAATGATTCATTCAAAATGGCAGCATTTCCTCTCTCTAATAAACCAATGGATCCAACATCAGAGGACAAGGTCAAGCTTACTCCAGAATAGTGCTTTCTGAATATTTGTTCTACCTTAAAAATAATAGTAAAACAACAGAAATTGCCATAAAAAGAATGTCACACTTTTGTGTTATGTTGAACTTTTATTACCTTCATATCTTTCTCCTTTCTTGCATGCTTGCAAGGAGAGGTAAGTTGGAACTAAATGGCATGTTCAGTGTTCACAACCAAATGCAGGCAATAAGCTTGGTAATATCTGCCATGAATTGGCCTCAGGTTAGAGTGATGTTAGTAGCATAGACGGCAGTGGTTTAATTATAATATAGTAATGTGTTGGATATTACACCATTCCAGGGCAGGTAGGGATGGGATGTACAAGTGATTGGACTTCTAACTTTGTATCAACATATACATTCACATCTGTCTTACCTGTTTCTCCTGGTTATTATTCACTGGGGAAAATATTCCTGAAATTACAATATTCTCAATCTTGCTGTCTTTAAGTTCTTGGATGACAGGAATAATTTCCTCTTCATGTACCTCTGTTATAATGGAACCATCCACTTGGTAACCACCATTCACAAAGTAGCACTTAGCACCAATCACGGCTGACAGATCATCGGGATAATCATCAAAAGGGCCAAAGTCCACGGATGAAGGCCCACAGAGTCGAACTACAGCAACAGGGGCAAGTTGAACGCGTTGGACCAAGGCGTTGACAAAATGTGTTGTGCCAATATTCACCATGGTGACAGACCATTCTGTTGAAACATTTATTGTTTGGTTTATGTCAGACACAGTGCAGGGACCTGATAGGCCATAGCATTACAATTGTTGGACTTATAGTTACTCAAAAAGCTTATGTTAGGGGTTTTACGTCCTGCTGCACAGTACTTAATAACTGATGTAGGAATTTATTTGAATGACAACATTGAAGAAATTCTGCCAAACCTAGATGCACAGTGTCAAAAATACAACAAATTTGCCTGTACATGCTGATGGTCAAATTAATATGCCAGCACCCTTCACACTTACTGCACATTTAGTTCTTGTCCCCCCCATTGCTCAGGCACCACGTCTAGCAATTAGCGCTCCAGTAGTTTTAACTGTACTACAAACTGACTGTCATCTACGGGGAATTGTTCCACACAAATACCTCTTTCATAGTTGCCAAAGATGATAGTTGGGTTTGTGACCTCATATAGTCTTTGAAAATTTAATAACAATTAGCAAATATTCTGTTTTTTTTAGATGAATAGCTTTGAAGTAAACCAGCTGACCTCCTTTAGGTAACTTGCTGAGAGCGTTGCTAATGGCCATCTGTAAACCTGTTGTTACATCATCAGTGGTGGGCACCTTCTCAAAAGCTATAACGGTTTTGTCCTGCATACAGACTACATCGGTGTTTGTCCCTCCGACATCAGCTCCAATAATCAGGGACTTCATCCTTCTTAGTTTTGCCTGGTGGGTGGGTGTTTATAAAGACGATAGTGTAGTACATTTTAAGATTAACTTGCTGTTAATGCTACAGATGTATACTTTACAGTATGTTCATTTCACTTCTCTCTTACCAGTCTCAACTCTTCATGTAATATGGTCTACTACCATACCCAACCCCAGAATCTGTTGACATGCATCTTGTGTCCTGAAACTGTCAAGAACTTAAGTTCATTCTTTTCGATGATGGAAAGGAACAATTCAGCCAAATGGCTAACTCGCTTAACATTCCCAGGGGTTACTATTTTACTTCCATGATGTTATGATAATGAGCTTTTATTGTGTTACAGTAGTTAAATCAGAGAGAAGAAATTCACACAACAGTAAAAAACGACAGGACAGAGTAGTAGAGTAACCTGGTAGGTGGTAGTTGTCACAACTTATTGCTTCTGTTTCTCAGTCTAGTATGATTTCGACCATTCATAGAAACACAAAGGACTGACCTAGTGAACAAATCCATTCAGTTTTGGCGTATGTATTCAGTAACATACCACAATTTAAACTACCTGTTCACCCGACCTAGTTTGTCCTGGCACAACTTAACCAGCCAAATGCCCATTAAAGTCTGACATAATGTAGCAAAACTTTGCCATCTCACATCCTTAGACACACATTTGATTTTGGTGAATATACATTGGAAGACGTTATAGCCATCTCAGAGCCATAAACATACGTTTGAGTTTGGTGAAAATAGATCAGAACAAGTTATTACCATCTCAGAGCCCTAGACATACATTTGTGGGGTGTTAGGCTACCATGTGGTCGAAGATAACAGCAGTAATGAAAGTAATCCATAGATATCTTATAACTGCATCACAATTTCAGCGAAAAAACAGATGGTTAGGCTAGATTTCCCCATTATCTTAGTGTGGTGTTAGGATACCAGTGAAAGACTTCCCGGTGTAATTACAGAGTCATCAGTTTTTTTCACATCTGAGTACATGTATCAGCATAAAGTCTGCAATACCATTGATCAGCATTATTAATTACCTGGTATAGTGTCAGGAGGTGACATCTCCTGTCCAAGGACTGGTAGACCACTTGGACTTGAAGATTAAATGGAAATTGTAGACTCAAGCAATATCACAGAGATATATGTCAAAACTGTTGCCAAGCCGATATGGTAACCCAGGGGCAAATAAGTAAAGATTGACCAGCTCCACACTCTACTGCAGGCTATACTAAACCTCGCTTCCTTGCAAGAAAATTATGGAGCAATCATTTAGTTTCACCCCAAACTTTTTAAATCTAATGTTAGCCCATTGAGTTCTCTGTTGCATTTGAGGAACTGACGTAACGGTCCGTGTACTAGACTACATAGTTTGCTCACTTAAATTGATTAACCAAGTTAACTGTTTGAAGGGTTCTTTCTCAAAAATGAACAGTTTTTTAGACATACAACATGTATTAACAGCAGTGGCTAGTAACGATCTGCAATATATTAAGCTTAATTTTGTTCCTAACATCATTATCATGGATGTATGGGACTGTCCCAATGGTTTGTTTTCCTGGGGGGGGGGGCAGAAAGTTTTTGCCTGAATTTTTCGAATCTTACTACACCAGCGGCATGAACATGCTGATGTCAGTTGTGGGTTTGATTCTATTGGTATTGTCATGCAAGCAGGGGCCTACCTAGAATAGTTGGCACCCGTTGCGGATCCTGCCTTTGTCACCCTGTGCAAGGAATGCTGTCTTGGGGGAGGGTCTGAACTTTTGAGAACATTTGTTTATGTAAGTTGGCCTAGATGCAAAATGGTGCTATTTCTTTAGGAATTCCCAGTCTTATTTCACGTATCAATTTTTGGGGAGGCTGTTGCATGGCAACACCCCCCCCTGACTGATACCCAAGGGTGGACCCCCCTCTCCACTGGTTTAGTATGCCACTGTTTGTAAGGGTGTTCCGATATATATTTCTTATGTGTTATTACTAATAGGCCCACCACTGTGTGGCTGCTGTCATTAATGTTATGGATAATAGGCATTAAATTGAACATATAGAATCACGATCACCTCAGTTTACATCCTAGGTACGTAGTATCATCATTTTTGTGTCATGGAGATTAAAATCATATTTCTCTATTTTGCAAACAGGAGTGTACTAGGAATTCCCACAACACATGAACAAATGGGCAGTAAGCAAGGGCGGCGGAAGCACTTTTAATCTGGGGGGGCACCGACATCAAAGGGCACTTTGCAGAAATTCGATTGGACTGATGCAGCCTTATATTTAGTACCCTTTATAACTCTTATTGTATTATCTTATTTGCGTATACACATCACTCCATCAACGCCCCCCCCCCCCCCTCAAGGAAAATATGCTTACTAGTACTGCAATATCCAATGTGCAAATTGGAAAACAAGGAACAAGTTTTCTTTTGAGACAAAATGAGGTGAAATCATGCTAGTTGCTAATGTAGGAATCTTCCGAAGTAGAGTTTATTCCTTGTTAATATCTTATCCAATTTTTCCATTTGAAATAGCTTTGAGTTTGACCCATAGAAATTCATTAAAAGTCAGGGGCGTAGCCAGGATTTGCAAAGTTATATGCACGACTATCTGAGCGGAGCGCCACCATCGGTTGGCGCGGAGCGTACAAGAAAATTTTTGGTTTTACAAACCCCTCAGATGGCCGGAAACGGCCCTTCCCGAGTGTTCATTCTGGTTCCCTGGCCTCTTGCTAACTTGAGACACCTCAATTTTTATGTAGAAAAAGGGCACATTTTTAACCTGAGGAAAAGTGGGGGGGCACGTGCCCCCTGTGCCCCCCCGGTTCCGCCGCCCTTGGCAGTAAGCAAAAATGTGTTCTTATCCATGGCTTAGTTATGACACTGATTGCATTGGGTTAGATTCTAGGGTATTAACGTTATAGAGATAAGCATAATTTGTAGGAATTAGCCGGTGAATAACTCTATATACTGAAACCACCTTGGCTTAAAGGCATTGAAGACTCGCCCAAACCGCGTGCAGCGCTCTGAAAAAGTTAACCAAACCGCGTGCCGCACTCTGAAAAAGTTAACTTTCTGTTGCTTGCAAGTGAGGTTTTCTTCTTGTCGCTACAAAATGCAGACAGTAATGGAACGTGATACCTTTTTATCTTTTATCTGGACCTGAGATGTCCATCGCTGCTATCACATTACACTGTGTTTTGGGTATTGACCGTAGCTGTATGTATTGACTGTACACTAGTGTCTAATTACCGACGGTAGCATGCTGTGTGTGTATTTTCTGGATCGATGGTGGTGTCTAACACTTCTGTTACACTTCAATCAAAACTAGGCCAGATTACCGGCATTTATGGGCGAGTCTTCACACCCTTTAATATCTTGAGAACAATTGGAAATTAATGGAACCATACAGAGCTCCATCAAGATTCATTTGAGAAATCCACACTAAGCTTTTTAACGACACCTATTAGCAAAAATTTGTTTGTCACTGCGAGAGAGTGGACTAAGATATTGTAGACAGATTTACAACTAAGTTTATCCCTGGAGTTCAATACAAGACAAAAGTTATTTGACAGGATTAATAAGTGTGTAATCAAGATTCTTAAGTTATTCCTTCCATAAGGATTTAAATACAGTAGCATTGATAATTAAGCCCATAATACATCTTAATTTGAACATCGAAGAGTTCGAAAGTGAACAAATCACCATTATTCGAAATTAAGCCATTAATGCAGTAAATGCATTTCATAAATGATCCGGCTATTTCGGTAAAAAACGGGGGTTTGGTTACGATGCTGAAGGCTCAGTAGTAACCTTTCGCAGTCGTGCTTGTCATCATTACATTAACACAGTGTTGCATGGAACCTAACGGCTAGGCCAACTCATATATCTGATGCAAACCTAAACAAAAATCTTAACTTTCAGTAAGATGTTGGTAGCTCCTTGTATTAAAATAACATTGAAGTGACAATTAATGCCGTTGTGGCGATACGAATTGTTTGTTATAGCAACATTTGTCTTGCGACGATAACTACCAAAATTATCAAGTGTATAATATCAACTTACTTTGCGACCACGAGTACAATAACGTTACTTCAGACCTATTCCTTCTGATGTTGTATGACTACGACGATATTGCGGGTGGACATGTACAGTTGTGGTCAAACCACGGAGCTGCTACGACCTTGACCTTATCGTTGAACTCTTTTATCCTTAGCCTTACGATTCGAAATGGTTGAGGTCAATTGTTGAAGTGAAAGTGGGCAATCATAGCATATCATGTATTGCAGCACGCCATTGAATCAGTTAGAATATATTGAACAATTATAAGAGATAATACCATTCCCTGTTAATATCAGTAATTCACATATCGTCATTGCTTTTTTTATAGGCAACAGGCAGTAAAATCTCACAGGATAAATTCAGTTAAGTCTCTCCTATGATCAGGAAGCTGCAGATTTAAACGAAATGGGAGGATCAAAGTGATCAGGAATCAAATTTCAAACCGTGCCTTTATATGCAGGTGCGTATCCAGGGGGGGGGGGCGTTGGGGGCGCGCGCCCCCCGGGTAAGAAAAAGAGGAGAGAAAAAAAAGAGAAGAAAAAAGGAAAAAAGAGGGGAAAAAAGAGGAGGAGGAGAGGAAGGAAGGGAAAAGAAAAAGAAGAAAGAGAGAAAAAGGAGAAAAGGAGGGAGTAAAAGAAAAACGCGAAGAGAAAGAGGAACAGTGACATCATTACAGCGCTGAAGGGTAGCCAGTGACGGATCAATGATTTCGTAAAAGTGTGACTCACCCTACCCCTTACACCGACAACTCCATTTTTTGACGTTTCCATTTTCCTTTCTCACTAATGATCTATATATATACTATATATGGTCTATCATAACGCTTGTGTAGAATTGTGCTATGAAACCAACTGTGGCTGGTCTTGAACTCGACCGTGTCGTAGGGGAACATGACGATTTTTGGGATGGGGGCGACCGCCCGCCCCCCCCCCCACCATTCAGCATGTTTTTAAATGATATCGCTAAGTAATTTCAAAATAGAAAGTGCTTAGATGCAACTTACAAGGCCTGGGAAGTGTCATTTCCAGCGATCTGGGAGACCTTTTCCGGCCAAAATTTGCTTGTACGCTTCGCGCTAACAAATGGTCCTGGGTAGTGCCATTTCCAGCGATCTGGGAGGCATTTTCGGCCAAAATTTTCTTGTACGCTTCGCGCCAACCTATGGTGGCGCTACGCTTAGATAATTTGCCTACAGGCTTCGCCCCTCCCTTGGCAAATTCCTCGCTACGCGCCTGTTCGAATTTCTAACGCAAACAGCAGATATCACATCATATCAGTGAGCATGAAAATGGCGTTCCAGGATGAAAAGCCTCAAAACTGTCCGACTTGCCTGAAAAAATAACCAAAACTTTTCGCGCGCGAAGCGCGCGTTCAACGTGTTAATGTCAATATCATATAAGCAAGCATCGGTTATTACATCGCATGCCATCATGTACCGTACGGTCCGTTCAAATTGCGCAGTATACCGCGGGATGCTAATGTAAACAACGACATGTCTCATGTAGATGTATAAAAAGCATGGAGGTCCAATTATGTCAAAATTCTCTTTTACATTAGTATAATGGCGTTATTAGGGGCTGCACCCCCGCCGCGCAGTGGCGGAGCGTCCATACGGTCAGGGGAGGATGCCCCCCCCCCCCCGACGGACTCAAATGGACTGCTGGCGCCTTTTCAGCTCTTTACCACTTTTTACTTATTCTAGATTATTGACTTTTTTATTGCGCTCTCATCTACTTATTGACATTTGTCACATTTTGTTGGTGTAATTTGGCAATGATACCTTATTCTTCGTTTATCTGCAAATAAGCCAGGCCCGGAAAGGGTCATTTCCGGCGATCTAGGGAGTATCTTTACTCAAAAATTTTCTGTACGCTACGCGCCAACCAGTGGTGGCGCTGCGCTTAGATAGTGTCGAAAGCGCCCCTACAGACCATTCTCGCCCCTCCTGACCAATACCCCTAGCTCCGCCACTGCCGCCGCGCCTCCTACGCCTATGTGTGTAGTGTTCGGTTTCGGATATATCTGCTATTTTTTCATTTCCTTCAACCAAGTTTTATAATAGCCGTTATAAGAGGTTTTAATATTTCTACACCAATAAATTAACTGTGTCTGAATTTTCGAAAATTTCTGACCAACATTCTGCATCACACTTCCCTCTACTCGTGCATTTTTGACCGGTCTGTTAGGGGTTGAAGGAAGTTTTTCTATATTGGTTGTCCATAGATGAAATTTTGTACAACATTATGGGTATGTTTTGAAGTGAGTTTATTCACGAGAAATGGGAATTTTCAAATTCTGAACAAATATGGGGCTTAAAACCTTGAAAAGTGGGGCTGACGGGTATTGAGGGCCGCGACGTAGAATCACCTACAAAAGCAAAGACCCACAGGATATGCGATCAGGTCGAACATGATGTGTGCCGGGTTGACAATCTTCAAAAAGGTTATGGATGGAAAAAAAACTTTTAGGAATACTTGGTTCTCAGGCAAAAAGTGTACATCTGGTTGGTCATTTCAAGCCCGAGAAGTGCCGTTTCCGGTGATCTGGGGGTATCAAAATAAGAAATTTTCTTGTACGCTGCGCGCCAACCGATGGTGGCGCTCCGCTTAGATAGTAATTCGCGCCCCCCGGGTTTGAAAATCCTGGATACGCGCCTGATATGGTACCGTCATAGCGTACTCAACTGTCAGAATTACATTTTCAACAAATGTTTAGGCAAATGATATGAAATTATACTGAACGTAAACTTTCAGGTTTGTATCTCATTCGAGTGATGAACATGAAAAGTCAATGTTTGCTACTATACTTACATGGTAGTAGTATACTGACTTTCCAACACTCACTGTCTTACCCGAAGTCTCCCAGCCTTCTGATTTATGTGCTAATTTTTCTCCCGGTTAAACGATCTTTTTTCTACCAAACTTGCATGTTTTGACATGCGTACTCCGGAACGTGGAGAAAATCCACTTGTTAATTTTTACGAAATTATGATATAAAGTACTTCGGCTATATCATTGTGTTATGCAGGGCTAACGTTACCGCGACAAATAGCCTAACTACCTTTACGTATGCGGCCGAGCATGTACCGTATTCCGTGTTACTTATTTTTCTATAAAGCACACACGTCTACAAATGCTTTATAAAATCAATAACAATCTTATATCAATTGATAAAGACAATATAATCCCAACAAAAACTGTTAACACAAGAAATAATCATGATCTTAATTTCCAAGTTCCTTACGCTAGAAAAAATTTATATAAATATTCCTTCTTTCACCGTACTTTGAAAGATTGGAATGCTTTGTCATCAGACATTGTGCATGCACCTAGTCAAGAATGTTTCAAAGACAAGCTAACTAGCTCTTGTTTTGTTATCTCATAGCTCAAGGGCGTAGGAACCGGGGGGGCTGGGGGGCGCCAGCCCCCCAGTGAAAAATGTGGAGGGGCGGAAGTATCATTCCGCCCCCCGCTCCGCAAGTCAGAAAACCCCTTTTTCATTTCCAAATGAGAACAAAAATCTCATTTGGAGCACCAAATTGCATCTAAGGCCAGGTGAAAATACAAAATTAAGTTTACAAAATGAAGTGGGTGTTGAAGTGTGCTATATTGCACCAAATTGTATCTGAGGCCACCTGGAAATGCAAAAAATTCCAAAGGGGAGGGGGACACCCCCTCCCCTTAGACCCCTCCCCAGGCCGGCCATCAGTCTTCAGCCCCCCCACTCAAAAATACCTTCCTACGCCACTGTCATAGCTTATATTTTTTGCCGACTTTACTCAGTCAGATTCACCCTATATCCCCCTAAATCTCCGGATTTGTTTGGGATGAAAAAATGGTTAAACTTCCTATCATTGTAAAAGGCAGACTGTGAATTCTAATAGCAGCACATTAAACAGGAAACGACAACTGGGGAGCTTTAACTTTTGATCAATGGAAGCCTTTCGACTGTTGTAAAACTTGGTAGGCGGGGTCTGTATGGCAGATGCCCGGTATAAGGCATACCAGTAATTTAATTTTCTTTCCTCCATCCGGACTTTATGCCCGGCACGTCTGAAAAGAAGTATTTAAACAAACCGAAATAATCGACAAATACAGATGTTAAAACAGTACTTGTACCTGTAGCCTACTGTACTAGCATATATTAAAGTCAGCCTACATATACCCATATCCATATACTTCATGCTGCGAACACCCATCTTATAAAAAATCCTAGCACATTAATAATATGTTACATGTAATCGTACACCTACACAGTCTAAAAATATTTAACTCTGTTTCAAAATTCGCAATATTATAGCAACAATTTAGCGGAAAACATATCATATCACCCCCTGCCCCCCCCCCCGTAAGACAAAAATGGTGGTTGCCGCCCTGATCCTGGCACTGTGTTATATTGGAGTCGACTGGTAGGATTTTAGAAATAAATAAACTACACATTGTTAGCTAGCTTTGACCTAAACCTACCAAGCTATAGAATTGATTCACTAACAAATTAATAAATTCCAGATAAATATTTTTGCACAAATTGACATATTTATGTCATTTAAATTAGTTACAGTTGAGTTTTAGAACATTAATTATAGCAGTGTTGAACGTACAGTACTGAGTAAATGGCATAGGTTTCTTGCAGATGACAGCTCGATCATTTTCACAGCATTAAAAGTGTCTTGGAACTTACATTTTCAAGTGGTCTCCATATTCCTGACTGAATTGTCCAATTCCTCTCTCGTACCACAGGTCATTTTTTGCTTACAAACCTGCTGATTGAAGACTTGAAGCAAACAGCAAGCAAAGATGGGGAAGCCAGAGTGGTGATCGTTTCCTCAGAACTTCACGATCCAAAGACAGTTAATCATCGTATGAAAAGTAAGGCTTCTGTCAATACCCTTTCTTGCAAATAAAGTTCTCCTTGAAATGCATGTAAGATAATCACCGGGAGGGGCAGAGGCCACATGCTAACTTGATGCTTCTTATAGTTTATATGATACAGCTATAGGGTAGAATTTGTTAGCATGATTACTTGGTAAGTTAGTTGATCAACATGTTGCCCTTTTTTGAGTTGGAAGAAATACTTACTACTTCTTGTACCTAATACAGCACTTGAATGAAGAACCTGTTAGAAGCTAGGCTTAGAATATGGCTACCTAATTCCATTAATAAAATGTACCTGCATTCCAGGCCTTTAGGTGCATGTTTCTTTTATTTTTTTTCTGTTAGATGACATCGAGTTTCCATTTGAGTTTGATAATCTCCAGTTTGAAAAAGCCGAAACATACAACGGACTGCGTGCCTATGGTAACTCCAAGCTTGCTAATGTTTTCTTCATGCATGAGCTAGCAAGAAGAGTGGAAGGGTCAGGTGTTACTGCCACAGCCCTCAATCCTGGTGAGAATACTTTACATTCCACATCAGTCGTAGGAGCAGAAATGTGTTGTCAAATATCATAATAGAACATACTTACTTTCGATGTTCAATCAAATGGCATGTATCGGCTACTGTAGTAATATACTAGACAAACGCCTGCCATCTATTGCCATGTATGACTACTATATATAATCACATAGAAAAGATTGATGCATTTCAATGAACAGACAAATGAATTTAAACAGACTTGGATAAATGGATGAATAATGTAAAACACTAGGAAAAAATAGTTGTCGAAAGAACAGTGCCTTGTACGATATTAAATGTTATGTGGAAGAGCTATATATCTAGGAATTTATTTTACCGTCAATGGAGGAGGGGGGGAGGGGGGATTACCATTTGCTTCACATTTCTTGGGAAAGCGATACAAGGGAAGGGTAGGTGCAACCAGGTGCAATATAACATGCAGATTGGGGTAGGATTCTTCTCAAAGAGATACAGCTAGGCAAGGGCGGCGGAACCGGGGGGGGCACAGGGGGCACGTGCCCCCCCCCACTTTTCCTCAGGGTTAAAAATGTGCCCTTTTTCTACATAAAAATTGAGGTGTCTCAAGTTAGCAAGAGGCCAGGAGGCCAGGGAACCAGAATGAACACTCGGGAAGGGCCGTTTCCGGCCATCTGACGGGTTTGTAAAACCAAAAATTTTCTTGTACGCTCCGCGCCAACCGATGGTGGCGCTCCGCTCAGAATGTCGTGCATACAACTTTGGATATTGCAGTGCTAGTATGCATTTTTTCCATGAAAGGGGGGGGGGGGGCGTTGATGGAGTGATGTGTATACGCGAAAAAGATAATACAATAAGAGTTATAAAGGTGACTAAATATAAGGCTACATCAGTCCAATTGAACTCTGCAAAGTGCCTTTTGATGTCGGTGCCCCCCCAGATTAAAAGTGCTTCCGCCGCCCTTGCAGCTAGGGAACAATTGGTGTAGTATGCAATAACTGTAGCTGGAATTTTTATGTAGATGAAGTTATCTGAATATAATTTAACACTTTTAAATCTCCACCTGTCATTTAGCCTTCGAAGAAAATCCTGCTAGGATCGAAACGTCAGGCCAACTTACTTTTACACATTTTACTTTTAAATGTCCATAAATAACCAATTGTCTGATCATATTTGAAATTTTGATCCTCAGGTTTTATACCAGATACGGAATTATTGAGAGGTGCTTCTGGGTGGTCTAAGTTCATGCTTAGAAACGTATTGTATTATGTGCTTAGACTATTCAATGTAACCAGAACATTAGACCATGGTAGTGGGATGATCTTTGATTTGGCAACCAAACCAGAGTACAAAGGTTAGTAAACTTACTAAGTTTCCTTTTGCCATAGAAGTATTGGATACTACATTTTACACAGACAACAAACCTATCTTAAAGGAAATTGCTATACCTAATTCTAATGTTTCAAGAAGTGCCAAGTCAGATGTGATAAAAAAAACCTGAAAATTACAACTTCTTTTTTACTGATGGAACAACTACTGTGTTACCTTCCATCCAACATCCCATAAATTTATTCCCATCATTTTACAGACGCCTATAATTCTAAATGTAATGAATTTGTATATATATATATATATCAGGTGCGTATCCAGGGGGGGGGCATTGGGGGCGCGCGCCCCCCGGGTAAGAAAAAGAGAAGAGAAAAAAAGAGAAGAAAAAAGAGGGGAAAAAAGAGGAGGAGGAGAGGAAGGAAGGGAAAAGAAAAAGAAGAAAGAGAGAAAAAGGAGAAAAAGAGGGAGTAAAAGCAAAACGCGAAGACACCGGGAAGAGAAAGAGGAACAGTGACATCATTACAGCGCTGAAGGGTAGTCAGTGACGGATCAATGATTTCGTAAAAGTGTGACTCACCCTACCCCTTACACAACTCCATTTTTTGACGTTTCCATTTTCCTCTCTCACTAATGATCTATATATATACTATGGTCTATCATAACGCGTGTGTAGAATTGTGCTATGAAACCAACTGTGGCTGGTCTCGAACTCGACCGTGTCGTCGGGGAACATGACGCATTTTGGGATGGGGGCGACCGCCCGCCCCCCCCCCCATTCAGCATTTTTTTTAAATAATATCGCTAAGTAATTTCAAAATAGAAAGTGCTTAGAGGCAACTTACAAGGCTTGGGAAGTGTCATTTCCAGCGATCTGGGAGACAGTTTCGGCCAAAATTTGCTTGTATGCTTCTCGCTAACAAATGGTCCTGGGTAGTGCCATTTCCAGCGATCTGGGAGGCATTTTCGGCTAAAATTTTCTTGTACGCTTCGCGCCAACCTATGGTGGCGCTACGCTTAGATAATTTGCCTACAGGCTTCGCCCCTCCCTTGGCAAATTCCTCGCTATGTGCCTGTTCGAATTTGTAACGCAAACAGCAGATATCACATCATATCAGTGAGCATGAAAATGGTGTTCCAGGATGAAAAGCCTCAAATCTGTCCGACTTGCCTGAAAAAATAACCAAAAATTTTCGCGCGCTTCGTTCAACGTGTTCATGTCAATATCATATAAGCAAGCATCGGTTATTACATCGCATGCCATCATGTACCGTACGGTCCGTTCAAATTGCGCAGTATACCGCGGGATGCTAATGTAAACAACGACATGTCTCATGTAGATGTATAAAAAGCATGGAGGTCCAATTATGTCAAAACTCTCTTTTACATTAGTAATGGCGAATTAGGGCCTGCACCCCCGCCGCGCAGTGGCGGAGCGTCCATATGGTCAGGGGGGCGGATGCCCCCCCCCCTGACGGACTCAAATGGACTGCTGGCGCCTTTTTCAGCTCTTTACCACTTTTTACTTATTCTAGATTATTGACTTTTTAATTGCGCTCTTATCTACTTATTGACATTTGTCACATTTTGTTGGTGTAATTTGGCGATGACACCTTATTCTTCGTTTATCTGCAAATTAGCCAGGCCCGGAAAGGGTCATTTCCTGCGATCTAGGGAGTATCTTTACTCAAAAATTTTCTGTACGCTACGCGCCAACCAGTGGTGGCGCTCCGCATAGATAGTGCCGAAAGCGCCCCTTCAGACCATTCTCGCCACTCCTGACCAATACCCCTAGCTCCACCACTGCCGCCGCGCCTCCTACGCTTATGTGTGTAGTGTTCGGTTTCGGAAATATCTGTTATTTTTTCATTTCCTTCAACCAAGTTTTATAATAGCCGTTATAACAGGTTTTAATATTTCTACACCAATAAATTAACTGTGTCTGAATTTTCGAAAATTTCTGACCAACATTCTACATCACACTTCCCTCTACTCTTGCAATTTTGACCGGTCTGTTAGGGGTTGAAGGAAGTTTATTCTATATTGATTGTCCATAGATGAAATTTTGTACAACATTATGGGTATGTTTTGAAGGAAGTTTATTCACGAGAAATGTGAATTTTCAAATTCTGAACAAATATGGGGCTTACAACCTTGAAAAGTGGGGCTGACGGGTATTGTGGGCCGCGACGTAGAATCACCTACAAAAGCAAAGACCCACAGGAGATGCGATCAGGTCGAACATGATGTGTGCCGGGTTGACAAACTTCAAAAAGGTTATGGATGGAAAAAAAACTATTAGGAAATACTTGGTTCTCAGGCAAAAAGTGTGCATCTGGTTGGTCATTTCAAGCCCGAAAAGTGCCGTTTCCGGTGATCTGGGGGGTTTCAAAACAAGAAATTTTCTTGTACGCTGCGCGCCAACCAATGGTGGCGCTCCGCTTAGATAGTAATTCGCCCCACCCGGGTTTGAAAATCCTGGATACGCGCCTGTATATATATATATATATAATGTTTCAAGACATTAGAATTGAATATATATATATATATATATATATATATATATATATAATCACATTCCATCACAAAAAGATAAATGTTTCAGAGTAACATTGTCTTAGGTTGCCTCCAGTTGGCGTGTAATAACTCTAATATGTCACAAAGTAGTTTGTCTGGCAGTAACTTAAAATATATGTAAATGTGACATATCAAGTTACGGTACAATTTTGACAGTATTGTAGAATTAAGAATTACATTTAAAAAGGCAGAGGTCTTGTCTAGCTTTGGTCAATTTTCGAATCCCAATTGACACAAACTCCTTTAATTTTCATATATATTTTCTATTTTTGATGTTTTTTTTTCATGAATCAATGCAGGTGTCACTGGCAAGTACTTTAACGATTACCAGGAGACTGAACCTTCGGAGGAGTCACGTGACACGGAGAAAGCCAAGAAGCTGTGGGATGTCAGTGCAGACCTGGTCAAGTACCAAGCAGCAAAAGACCTCGGAGTTTAAGTACGTCTGTACAGCCGGTTAATATCGGCTCTCTTGTATTGGACATGCAGGCGATTGAGTGGAGTAACAAACCTACTCTCAGGAGATGCAGGGCTTTCATATTTAGTTGTCTCCTTTGCTGGTTGCCACTAAGAAATATAATTTTTTAACTATGCACTGCCAAAGTTTTGTTTTGTTAGGAGGAATAAGTTGATGGGGACAAGGGTTCCAGAGATAGAGGGGTTCGAGAGGGGGTAGAGAGAAAGTTGTATGTTGCACCTTTAGTTCCTAGTCCTCTCCCTCTCTCTGTATTTTTCAAGATGTGTTAAAAGTAGCTGCAGTAATCCCATTCTGATATGCTGGATGCAACAAAAGTAATCCCAAGCTTATATGCTAGATGAACCAAAAAGTAATCCCATGCTTGTATGCTGGATGCAACAACAAAAATCCCATGCTGATATGCTGGATGCAACATAAAGTAATCATAATTGCAATTTAAGAAAGAAACGCCTATTAAGGGTCCCACATCTCTTTTGGGATTTCACTTTTACCTCTACATTTTATTTAGATGCAGGGCGTAGGTTCTTAAATAAGCAATTTTGTGTTTTCAAAGCAAGATATTTTCTTCGGCTTTCAGTATGATCTATTGCCATCCTTACAATTGTTTGATCTTACATATGAAGTTCGACTTATTTTCTTGCAAATTGCTTTCCAGTTTGCCTAATATTGATAATTTCTTTTACAAGTTTTGAATTCGCCCATCTTCCATCTTTTATTGGACTGATAGAATACCAAAGCGGCACATTAATTACTGAGATCTGAAAGAGGCTTTCTCTGCGTGAGAGAATCTTTTTGATTCCACCTATCATTTAACCTAAAAATGTTTGCTTTAAGACACCGGTCAGTTTCTCCATTTATTTTCAAGATAATTTCGCTTGGTATATATTTATAAGTCCTATTTCAATTTATATTATATTAAAAACTTACCTGGATAGTTTAATCAATAAAAAAATGGAAATAAAAAATAAAAATGTAAATGTACTCAAGTGTGAGTACTGCTGGCTCAAGTTGTACATGTCTGGTATATACACATGACTTTTGAGAAGACCCTGACCTTGATGCAAGTCTGCAAACCTTCACTTTTCCCTTGATATGTGATCTGCTATTTAAATTGATGACATTTTTTATGGACATAACAAACTTTATCTGGAGTTATTAATTATTTGCTTTGATTTGTATTTATGCATAATTCCTATCTCAATGAATTTTAATTTCTCCACAAATAACAGCTTTAAGTTTCTCAGGTGAGACTAAACTGCATTTTATAGTGTTCAACAATCCCAAACCAGACTGGTGTTGGTGTAATTAACCAGAGACAGTCATATATTAGTCTTTGCGGTTACAGGATTACAGGTTACGAAAAATCTAACCGATGTACCACAAAACAGTTGTGTTTTATCGTTGTGTCCAAATCATATTTGAGTCTATACTCCAATATATATATATATCTGCAAACTAAGAGGATTTAGTAACGAATGAACACTAAGACAAAATAAGTGAGGTATGCTGCAAATTTGTTTTTTCCATTTTACTAAAAGTTTATTTCTGATCTTCGTAATAATCAGCTTGAATGGAGGCACATTAATTACACTTCCAATATACACATTTTGTAATGATAGAAAAATGGTGAAATTCACATGCCAATAACATTAAGAAAAAGTAAAATAATTGAAAAGATCATGTGGCACTAATTCCAACTGTTGCAGATTTTTACAATACATACATATTTGAGTGAAATTTTTTTTATAACATTATTAACTAGTAAATTTTTTCAAGAAATATTAGTGTAATTGTTTGTGATCATACTATTATATTTCAGCTGTAGTGTCAGCAAAAAAAAATGTGTCCATGTGTTGTTTTTGTGTGTGTCTATTTTGCTTATATATTATCAGTTTGGGCTCCAAATGTTGGCATGATATTATTATTATTTTTTATTATTGTCATCTTTAATGAGGGAAGTCCTGCTCTGTGCAGAAGCACTGCTTTCCAGAGGAGCCTATAGGTTAAAGGTGAGGGCCAGAGCGAGGTGAAAGGCATTTTGAGCAAATGACTGAGGCATAGTTGGGCCGCACTGGTGGGCAGGGGGTTGGGGG
The DNA here is from genome assembly GCF_037975245.1 of Apostichopus japonicus. Classification (NCBI taxonomy): domain Eukaryota; kingdom Metazoa; phylum Echinodermata; class Holothuroidea; order Aspidochirotida; family Stichopodidae; genus Apostichopus; species Apostichopus japonicus. Next base: position 8,256,904 of record NC_092582.1, on the reverse strand, counting down.
GAAGGTTAAGATAACTCTTCCAATACCCCTCTCCAAACTTTGAATTCTCAGTTTTTCGTTAAATTAGGATGCACACAGTAACAAAGCAATTAAGTCTTCAGAGAAACTCACCAATGTTCGGTAACATTGATTAAGGTCTGATGATGATGATGATGAAGAAGAAGGATCAAATGACAAGTCATTCCCCTTAAAACTTTTGCCTGACCATTATTTGAATTAAATAATTGACTTGTGAAACAACAAGTATTTATCATTAGATTTAAACATGAAAGCCTCTTAAGGCAACATTAACTTGCACTGTAATGTAATATTTGCCTTCCTTTGCAATGGATCATTGAAATTCAATCAACCAAAACTATTATCAATTAAAGACTTAAAAGTCAAATGCTGACATTCAATTGTTTATTCAGCACTATTTAACTATGCTTAATGAAATCCTTATCCTATCATCACAGCCAATTGCGTATAATGAAGCAAAAAACAGCATCTCAAAATATCCAAAACTGTACAATCAAAATGTTGGCAATTTCTGGTGTCTATCAGCTTGGTTTGTGTGATATGAGATGGCTCCACCAGCCTTTAACTCTTCCCGAGCCTGGCTGGAGATACCATAAATGTTTAGTGTACACCCTTAGACCATAACCAGAACCCTTATCTAGTTTTCATAAAGTTCTGGTATGCAGTACTGTGTACTGTGTTTGTTTCAATGATATTTGACATTCTATCATTAACTGACAGATCTAGTGGGTACCCCCATTTCTCTTTGCTAAAGTTTCAAAACATGTACATCCTTTTCATACTTCCTGTGTTATTTATTTTCATGATGTGAGAAGTGAACATAAAACAAAAGACAAAGATTGCTTCATCATTCAAATAGGAAACCGTAAATAAATAAAAAGAAGATTAACAAATATCAGTTTTAAACTATTCGATATAAATAAAAAGTCCTGAAGCATTAATTATTTATAAACAAATTGATGGCAAGAATATTTTTGATGTACAACCCAAAAAATGCTTAAAATAAAAGTGAAAAGTCCTATTAAGATCAATGAACTCAAAGGCTTGACACGTTAGCAGAGTCGGTAGGGACACCGCCCCCTTCCCCCATTTTGTGCAAAACCTATATTTCATATAAGGGATTTTTATATTTGTATTTAAGTGCCTCATTTCATGTAGGTTCACCTTTTGGTAATAAAAAGTACCCAATTTTCTAAACTTAAATGTGCCTTTTTGTAGCTAAGATCAAAGTCAAATGTCCAACTGCCCCTCAGTGTGCCCCTCCATGTTGAACCCTCTTCCACTGCCTCTTACCAGAAGCTAAGGGCTTCTTGAAGTTTTGATTTAAAAAATGCCAGCAAGAGGACAACATAATTTAAAAGCAGTTTGCTTGTTACATAATGAATGGATGAGTTAATTTAAAAATAATTACATTATTCTTGTCAACAGTAATATACAATGCTTGTGTTTTTTTTTTCAATGTGCTGTGCTACTTGTTTAAATTGGAAATACTGATCAATGATTTCACAATTTTGTGCTTTAGTATTTTTTTAATATTTCAAGTTTTTCTTTCTTTAAGAAGGCTTGATTAAAATGTCATTATTTTACAGATATATGAAACTGACTCATTAGTTTCTAACTGGTATACTAACTTTACAAAAAACTCAATGAAATAATTCAATTACTGTTTTATGTAAATTTCAAGATACTTTTGATGTTTGTAACTTAGCACTCACGTGAGTGACCATTTCTAGAGAATATTTTGGCAATATGGTAGCCTTCTCAAGATGGTATAGCTTGACCTGCAAGTATTTAAGTAATAACACATCCATAGGCATTGTACATCAGACAAGTGTTTAAGTAATAACACATTTATATAAGCATTTTATATCAGACAAAAACTAAGGGATGCACTTTATGCAAATGATCTGTTCAGTGATTCCAATCAGGTTCACGATATGAATTTGTAAGTGAAACTAACACGACACTCATTTATACCTGCTGTGATATAAGATTTCATTCATGTGAGTCACTTATATTGTAGTAAAGTGAAATTTTGTTGCGTACACTGTGTAGATCAGTGGTTGTGTATCGTTAAGCACATGGGTGCTAGTAGTATTGCGTACTTTTATACTGTAGTGTTACAGTACTGGTATATATTGAGTTTAGTATACAGAGAGTTATTAACAGTGTATTGTATTGTACTGTATTGACAGTTGAGTTAGTATTGAAAGACTATTTCTTGTACCTGTATTTTAGTATTGTACTGCTCGCAGTGTAAAGAGTGTACGTATTCGTATTTTGAACATGATTGTTTACTGTTGTTACTTATAGAGTTGTCTCAGAGCTTGTCCTTTTAATCTTAGCCTTTATGGATAGCTATAGAGTGCCAAGTCTCTTGAGAGTTTGTGGGTTCAGGAGGTGGAAATTCCTGCTGTCTAGGAACAGTTTAGGTGAAAAGGCCTATAATGTGTTGCAGCTGGCATGTGTTGCCCTAGGCTGGCCATTACGAAGGTGTAAAATTCCTCACCTGTTGGCAAACGTTTTGTATTATTTATGCAGATTATTTCATAATGTTCATTTTACATTTTTCCTTATACACTTTATGCATTGTTGTACAGTATTGTAAGAGTACAAGATTGATTGCGGGTATTGATTCTTTAATTGTATTCATGTTGTATGAATATTACTTAGATTGAGAGTAGGTTCTGTGAATATTTTATTGTATTGAGTATAGGTTTTCCCTCAGTTTATTAGGTCGTTAAGAGTGTAAGAGCCATTTACTGTATACTGTCATGTATCATGATTTGTTCATATGTATATTTTCATTTATCATATTGTGTAGAGTTTGTAATAAAATGTCAGCCGTTGTTTCAACGCAAGAACACTCTTGCTTCCTCATTTATAACTTATGAGTTCGAAGCGAAGGACCCCAAACCCGGTAATTTCCCCCGCCATCCGCGGTTCGCTTCAATATCATTGACCATACGACAGGCGGGCTAATAACCTTTGTCCCCGCCCCTTACCTCTTCCCAGGTGTAAGAAAACAAAACAGATGGTGCCCAAAACAGACCATTCTAAAGGCAAATAAAATCCCCTCTTTTCAACATTTTAACAAGTAATATGTGTTCAGCATCATATTTCTTGTCAACTATCTTTGACTTTTACTAACTACAAGTGACCATATTCTGGGAATTGATGTGACTATATTTAACCATTTCTTGCATATGTGATTTGGAGATCCCACTCTGCATGAGATGATACATTTTGTAAAACCATGAGTGTTGCCAGGTGATGAAGCCTGATATCTTGGTATTTGTCATGTCAGACAATTTAGTCTACTCATCCAAACATTTTTAAAGCAGCATTTTGCGTCCTTTTCTATGGTTTTTCTCAACCTCACTGATTCCACGATCCCATAACGACATACATACAGTAACTAGCTAATATCTATTCAAACCTTACTTCAAATGGTGGCATAAAAGTCGAAAAACTTACAACTATCAACTTTGTCTTTCTCCAAGATATTTTCCGTTGGGATCCAAATAAACCTCGCCCATAATATGAATATTTAAAAGCTACGAACATCATTGGCCAATACGTAATACAACACCATGCTTAATTTGTGTAGATTGTCCATGGCAGTTGTGCCAGGGAGCTGTTAGAGTCATAAAAGGCCTCTCTGTATCTTTCCTAGGTATGAGACTGTGGTAGGTTCGGAGATTAATGTTACACATGTTAGCTAGGTTTGTCCTTGCAGTCCTGTCCCCAAACTATCACATGGTATACATATGGCAACCATATGACATGCATACGGCATGTAAATAACATGTAAATGACATGCACATAGACAGATGGAATCCTGGAAAATGTTTCCTGGGATTGTTTTTGTGCCAAGTGGTTGCAATAGAAATAAAAAGTACTTTAAAGTCTTTATAATGTAATATTTCTATCATCATGATATATTTTAGAAACATCAAGGGTACGACTTCCGATGAGTACGAACAACAATCAATGTTCTTCACCACACATTTCACTTCAACACAATAAAAGGCTTCTCTGTGATTCCAAGATTAACATATTCGATGGGTGACGTAACCATTACAGAGACTGACTTTCGATGATCATACACACTCGATATATCGCCAACGAAGCCAATGAGACCAGACAATACACAAACCAAGATGTGATGGTGTTACTCTGGCCTCATCATCATTCATCTCTGTCATCTAGTTGGGTGAGAACTCCATCTGTATGTCTGTTCATCCTCCTTGAATCTTTCCTCTGGTTCCATTTTCCAAAGTTTTACTCGATCAGCTGCTGCTGACTATGAGCCGTTCAGAGCTTTGTGTCCAGATTTGCCTTAACTGGTGAAGGAGCCTGAAATTCTAACTTGGGTTCCACGGGTTTCTTCGATGGTCTTCTGCGGCTGCTGAATTTCCTCCTAGGAGGCATGGGAGATGGAGTCTTAGGTCCACCAGATGGTCTGATGATAAAACTGGAAGAAACAATGGATAGGAATACTTAACTGCCAAAATTAGATAAGTTTAGACCATGAGAGTATAATAACTGTAAAAGAGCAAAATTATCAGATTTTGTTAATTTCTCGATATCCCTAAGAAGACTTAAAAGTATGCTGTTTTGGCCTAAAGTATGCTGGATATTCAAATATGGTCACCTTTGGTCAAAATTCTTAAACTGTTTTCATTACAACCTTTGAGGAAATTTTCCTCACTAGGACATTCAGTCATGTTGTGTGTTCCTTAGAAATGTCTGAGAACAATTTGGAAAGTAGAGACCTCCAGGAAGATACTTTTTAAAAACTTCTAGCAATTATAGCGGGCTATTATTTGGGGCCTATACTGACTACCTTTAATTACATGTATGCAGTACAGGTTGGTAAAGTATCCCCACATGGTTTTTATTATAGTTGTCTGTCTGTCTGTCTTTCTGTCTGTTTATCTATCTTAAATGTGTTCTTAATCTGTCTTGATTTCAGTTTATAGCCTCTCAAATAGATCCTCCTAGGATCGAAAACATCAGGCCCTCTATTAAACTTTTACATATTTTACCACAGACTTTTGCCCTAGATAAGTTGTTTTTCTTTTCTCTTGTTAAAAAAAAAAAATTACTAAAATATTTAACTTTGTGTGACAAAGATGAACCATCCCTGATGTTGTCATAAAGATATTAAATTCACTAACACTGCAAAAGCAACAGCAAAATTGAGATGAAAATGCTTACACGACATCGTCCACTCTAAGTTCAAGAGAACTGCTGGGATTGATGAGCACGTACGAGACCTCCCTGTTTCTTTTCCCGCTTCCTTCGTTGTCTGTGGAGAGAAACAGATCCAAGTGATGGTGAAAACTAGGGTTTGTACATTTCATGCAGTAAAAATCATATTGCGTTGCGAATGTCGTCAGGGATACAAAAGACCCCGAAGAACATTCAATTTTGATATACTGATATCTGATACATTTATGAAAAGGGGAATGGATACACTTAATGGAGCAATATTTCTAAAACATGCAAGAAGCTCTTTATTCACACAGGAAATGATATATACCTTCAGCTCAATTTAAACTGAAAATATCAAAAGTTACAATGAAACCTGCTTGTTGTAACTGAAGAATTTTGGCAGACCTATACCTATCATTTCCACCATGATTCCATTTCTTATGTGCCAAATTTTGTACCTCTGTACATACACCACCAATCCATAGCTAATCTTACAGTCATAGTGGAAATCCTGTATACATACATATCTTATATATTGTAAACGCCATTTTTGTGTAGTTGTTTAAACGGGTGGCGCTAGTGCAGAATGCTTGCAGTGGGTCGACTACCGTTTGGATGTGGGTGTAATTCCATCGGAAACTATTCAAATCATATTTTCTTACATCAAAGTCAAAACAGTTGTCTGGTATACAAACTAAAGATAAGTACATTTGATGTAAACAAGCAAATAAACAGCAAAAATTGTTCATCAACTTAGTTAAAAGAAGGTAAAAAAAGAAAATTTACAATAATTGAGAAACTAACAACAAACCTTTTATTTAGTTTTTGAGTATTTGTCTACATGTTTTTCTTGCCTTATGAGATCCTTTATGTTTCAATGTTGCTATAGTTACACAGACATTGAGCAAAGGCAGTCAAATTTGTGAGTGCCATCAAGCAATGCTCCATTTTTTGCCTCACATTATTGCCCATTTAACACAAGTATAAGTTTGATGCCAAGTTACACAATTACAAAAAGTGATGCCGTGTGAAAGATTTATCTGCAAAACCCAGTTAAAAACGAAATTATGATAGGCAATGAAGGTATAAGGTTTGCTAATGTTGTCTTTTTCATAATCATCCAAGGAGATTTTTTGTTGAAGAGATATTGAAGAAACCATAGATATATATATATATATAGAGAGAGAAAAGTATTGTATGTAGTTGCATGCACCTGAAAGAGGTAAACATTGATAAACACTTTAGAAAGAAGAAGAAGGCATCAAAAGCATACAAGTCAACCTTTATGATATTGACCGTCACCGAGGGATAAATAAACAAAATATGGTATTTATTGACCATCACCAAGGGATAATCTGGGGTTACATCTTCTAAATTAAGACACATGGGGAGATAAACAAGGGGGGGGGGTGGAAACTTGCATAAATAAAGGAATAAAGTGGATGCAGGGAGATATTTAAATATCCTCTATATTCATCTATCTTTCAAGGCAGGCCGTAAGCGAACAATTTTGGTACCTGAGGCTTGCCCATGTTTCGACGAACCCTTGTACTTTGAAAATCCATACAACTCCTCTGCAGACGTTAAAAAGAGAAATTGGGGGGAAGGTGTGGTGGAGGAAGATGATGATAATGAGGTGAATGGTGTATACATATCCAGTATCGAAGAGTGAATATTTCAACACTGAGCACATCCTTATAGAATAAATATGTGCATGTTGAACGCTGCTAATTAATGAACTGAGGGCTGTTATGTAATCAGTAATGATCCTATCAAGAACTAGAAATGTTTAACTCTAAAATAGTCCACAAAATGGAGTCATAAAACTGTTAAATTAATTGAAACATGTCGGCTTGATGGCTGAATATTCGTTATCAACCATTTGTTAGATTTGTGTCAGAGGAATAAAAAATTTGAATTTTTAGGAGTGATTTACATTTGTAATTAAACAGGAGAATGAATGCGCCAGCACATGTAATATACATGTCACTGTTTTCATGCTGTGTTTGAGGGGAGGGGAGAGTGGGGTGCCCACATACTCAGAAAGATACCAATTAAGTTCTCCTACCTAGCCTAGTTCATTTCCTCAGTACTGGTGATGTCATTCCTACCCATGTAGTACAAACGGTACAATGACTGCATGGATGTAAATTGTCTACATACGGTGCAGTAATTTATTACACTGTTAACTAAGTGTGTTATATTGATTTGGATCTATGCAGTTAAAGATGTTAGTTCATGACCCTATGTAGTTAGATAGATTTCATATGGCTAGTATATGGAGATCTATGCAACTCACTAGGTGTGTACTTGCAAAGAGTTATTTTTGTTATGGATCTAAGCAGATTACTATCAGGTCTTCAGACCTCCCCTATCTATATGAGTGCAGTTTTTAACTGCCTCATGCAGAAATGTATAAAAACTTAACAAATCTAGTCTCACTGAATATACTTCAAAATATTTCACAACAAGTTTTACCAGGAAATAAACTTGCCTTAACACACAAGTATCTATCTTTAAACTGTGATTGAAATTTTGAGCTTCATCATTAACATGCATGTACATGGGAAAATATTCAAACAGACCAGTGTGCCAAACAGAAAGTAAACCTGTGATGATCTACACACTAAATGGTAAACAGATGCTAGAAGTAAGGAAGTTTTGAGAAGAAAATCTATGGAATGTGTGCATGATTGTGAAATTACTATGTGAGTAAAGTGTGCAGGCCATGCATAGCAATCTTCAGAGCCTGAACTCTGTGTGGCAGATAAATTAGAAAGGTTGGTCAACTTTTGCCATGGAATGCGGCACTTCATATGACTATATCTTCTTGGTCTGGCTATAATTAATTTTACGACACCTACATATACACTATTCATAAATGATAAATGAAGTGTATTATTAAAGAATGACTTTAGGCAGAAACATTTTAGTCTTGATATGTCGCAGTCTAAAAGAGAACAAAAAAGTAGAGTGCCATTATTAAATGTTTCTAATAAACTGACAGCCAGGATTCAATATATTCACTTTATACATATGCAAAATGTATGGAACGCTCCTTTAAGGCTAACTGGATACATGATAGAGGCTCCTCCCTGCACAGCCTTAATGTTAATCCATTGGGTTTTGTGATGCTACTGACCTAATGACATGTGTGTTAGACTAAGTAGTCCAGTCACTTTAGTTGACCAGTCTCTGTCAAGTTTACAGGGCATCTCCCCCACCCCGACCATTCCCCTCCAAACTGTCAACAACATATTAAATATAAGTTTAACCTTGTGACTCAAGTCATCCTATAATGCATCAATAGCTTCTCATAAACAAATGTGCATGTCATTAGATCACATGGGTGGGAGATCCCAATGTGATGGGGGAGGGGGTGGGGGCAGATTCTGGTTAGTGGTAATAAGTAACTCTTGCTCCACAGACTGAAGGCTTCAGTCACAATATGCAATACAAGCTTTCACATACCCCCCTAGCATTATGGTATCCCATAGTGATGAATCAGGCAGAAAGTATTGAGATATGAATGAAATTCTGAAATACATTATAAGCTAGGTGATTTAGGATGATAAAATAACTTACTGTGGGCAGTCCAGTTGAAATAAAAGCAGTTTTTACATCAATTTTGGGGTAATAATGAACAGAATTTTGATATTATTACTACAATCCCAAATATACATATGCAGAATTTTAGCTGAAATAGTCATGTACCAGTCCAAGTAAGCAAGGGAAGGAAGTTAATAATATCATGAATATTTCTTTCTTTTTTGGTATGTGTTTAATTTTATGTATAAAAACGGTTCTGGGTGACAAAGTTTCTATGATGTAACATATTCATGAACTTATATTTGTGTATATTTGGTTTTCAATAATAACTTGCAGGTTTGGTCCAAAAAAAAATGGCCAAAAATGAGGAAAATGGAAAGTTACTCAAAGAGAACTACCAGTGAGTGTCGGTTACTAAATTAACAAAAATCTCCTCTTCATAGAAGTTATATATATTTGTATAAAACTCTCTCAGACACTGGTTCACAAGTAAGTAACCGCAGCCTGGTTTAAAGGTTTTACAGTCTATTAAAAAGTTATCAACACAAAGCAAAATGTTTAGTTAGAAACAGAAGTTTATAAGTTTGACAGTCTGGTTAAGCTTGTTAGTCTGGGGATAAATTATGTTTCAATCAGGACTTGATTGACAACTTATATTTACCATCCTTTTGTACATGTTTAATGGTTAGCTGATTAGTGAAGTACAAGCCTTCTAATAAAATAATGCAACAGCTTAGAGATTCCTTTATGACACAACCTTTCAGCCGCTGTGATTTTACAGTACAGGCCTTGTCCTCATGTATAAGTTCTTAAGAATTACAAGGTACTATTCGGGTTGCTTTCTTGAAATCTTTACACTAAGACGGCATAACTCATGTGTAGCATGACAAAACACCTCCCCATCACCCTCCCCACTCTCCATACATTCCTAAGGTTCCCTCTTGGACAGTTCTAGGCATGGTGCCAATTTATGTCTTTATTTTTATATCTGTTAGTGCAAGCAGTTGAATTTATCTCACAATGCCAGAAGAAAACAATTCTAAATTATTCTAAATCAAATCTCATTTAATCTGCTCTTGATTTTTTATTGGAATTTTGCTGCATATTGCAAGCAGTGCAATATCTTCAACATGCAATTCAATAGACTGGCAACAGCAAATCGGCACTAATTCAACTGACTGGCACCAGTAAATGGGCACTTATTCTATTGCCTAGCACCAGCAAATGGGCACTAATTCAATAGACTGGCACCAGCAAATGGGCACTTATTTAATCAACTGGCACCAGTAAAAGGGCACTTATTCCATTGCCTAGCACCAGCATATGGGCATTAATTCAATAGACTGGCACCAGCAAATGGGCACTAAATTTTGCATACCATATTCCTCTTCCGGTAGGTCAAGTTTCTTCATCTTTGCTCTGATGATGCTTGCAATCTCTTTCTTCTCCTCTGGACTCCCACAAGAAGAATTTTCCTCAAAGTCCATTGATACTGAGCACTGCCATGGAAATGAATAACAGAGAATTAACTATGACCCTCTCTTGGCAAATTTGTCATTTCTTTTTGCTTTTCTATACCATGTACAAAGTAACCATAGCAACAGCAATCCACCAACCTCCAACCATTGTGCTTGAACCTCTAGTGTCATGTTTATTGACTAATTATTAAGTAATAATGAATATCTGAAAGAATTGATGATGAAGACTGTGTTAATTATGATTCAAATGCATGAACTATCGATAGCAATAATAGTATTGATCTTCATGCTTGACAACACTAAGTCACAACTTCAACTTCATTTCCATATTTTCTCTTTAATTTAGTACAATGTACTTTATGTTGATACATAGCATCAGACATACTTAGTAAAAATCATTGTTACCTAGAGTTGTTTATTTGACATGAACCAACAGGTTTTTTTTTTTTTTTGTAAGGAAGACTTTGTAAAGATTTAAGCTAATGATCGATCTGTTAACACATTAAAGCTGCTTACTGCAACAATATAATTATCTCTCTCATTAAAGTAGTAACTGAGCCTTTATTAACATGTAAAATACATGGCTGCTTTAAATTAAATGATGTTATTCTAAATCTGTTACTAACAAATAGGCCTAAAGGTATTACTTTGCTTTCGTGAATATTGTTATTTATTTATGTTTTTGTATTGGATATTAATATTACATAGATGTTGTCATAATTTGATGATACAATGTACTTTGCATTACCTCTGATTTATTATCCGTTGGTAATTCTGTCCGATAGATACCGATAGGAATCTCATGAGTAGTTGAACAAAGCTTCTGGTAAAGTCTTCCGTATGTCCGTATCCAGATATCCTCACTCGTGATTCTCAACTGTTACACAAAGATGAAAATTATCGCCAAGTGTTTTGAATGCAAGGTACCAGACAGTAAAATACAACACATATGAAATTAACAGGGAAATTACAAACACTGCATTATGAACAGTTCAACACATCATGTTGAAATTTCAGTCAAAAATAGGGAAAGTGGTGTGCATGGATGTAAAGACAATTTTACTTCCTTGGTGGGGAGGGGGAGGGGTGCAGGAGAGGCAGGGTTGCTTGAGTGGAGAGGGAGGGAGGGAGGTGGTTGTGACAGCCTAGTCTCACAAAATACCAGCCTTCCATGTCACATTGCATCTCACACAATGCATCATGTAGCCAGATGTCCTTCAAAGTGCAGCCTACACATCGTGTAATCAGACCTAACATATTGTGCATCATATACAGAGATACTCTACTCTCGAAATGTACGCTATATTTTTTCTAGAGATTCAGTCGGATGTTATCGTTATCAACGTGAGAGATATTTATATACTAACCTCACATAAGTAACCTGAATCCTGTGCTTGATCAAGTCCGAGCAGTTGCCGCGAGAAGTTGATCATGTAGTTCTTAACGAACGATTGATAGAGTAACGTATCCAACATGCTTGCACTGAAGACATTACCAGCGGCGAACGGCAAACGGAACATGTAGGCTATTTGGGATCCTTTCTCCTTTTCCTCCTGTACAAATAGAATAATTACGATTTCTATTAAAAACTATTATAAACAAAAAGAAACATTTAGGAGTGTTAGCTCAGTGGTTAACGCCTGTACCTTTCAATCATAAGGTCCCCGCGGTTTGAGTCACTCCAAGATTAATGCATGTCGTCCAGTTACAGAGTTGTTGACAATTGACAATTCATAATCATGGACGTTATATGAATCTAAGAGACTGACTTCGGTCAGCTTGCGGCTTTGATAAGCCAATTATGCTTCTTCATGAGTTCCTGCTTGCAGGAGGATCTAAAATACATACATACATACACGCATACATTTTTAGAAATTATATGACTTAACATTGGCATAGCTAGGTATATATTCTGATAGTAAAGTGTATTGATGCTATCAGTATAGGCCTTATATAACAATGAAGAATGGATACCAGAGGGCTTTTCTCAAGGTGCAAAATAACTTTTGAAAGTATATATTCTACCGTCAAAGTGACGTAGAGGGCGTAGAGAACCAAACTGGATACACATAAAAACGGGTGATTTAGGAACACATTTGTTTCCATCACATCGGGGATATATGGTACATGGGTCTGCATTTCTCACTGAAATTCATGTTCTTTCATACTAAACTTGAACCTCGATTTTGAATCACAATTTATATCTAGAATGATACACTACTTACTTTAGTTTTCAGAGCCATTTTGTGTGCATATGAATCTTTTGCTCTGAACTGCATGAATCTCATGTTAGATGGATGGGTCAGCTCTGTAATGATGCTCACATGTGGGAACAATCTGGAATGTAGAGAAAACTCAAGATATTCGATCTCAGCAGCTGTGGATGCTACCAAATCTGGCTTTTTTTCCCTTTTTAACGCATCAATGAGTGTTTTGAAGCTAACTTTCTCACATTTTTCCTGCCACTTTGCAGATTGTAGAATCCACTGGGATTGTCTGTTACACACTTTAAAAGATACTGAGATATAAAGGTAGTCAGTATAGGCCCCAAATTATAGCATGCTATAATTGCAAGAAGTTTTCAAAAAGTACTTTCCTGGAGGTCTTTTGCTCTCCAAATTGTTCTCAGACATTATTAAGGAACACACAAGATGACTGAACGTAGCAGTGAGGAAATTCCTCGAAAGTTGTAATAAACAACAGTTTATGAATTTTGACCAAAGGTGATCATATTTGAATATCTAGCATATTTGGGGCCAATACAGCATACTGATAATGCTTGAGTGGTGCTGATCCAAACCTTTAGCTGACTAGAAATCCCTGAAATCATCAAATGGTTACTCTGGAAGTTTTCAACCACATTCATGATGGAAAAGAACTTCACATATATAAATAAATTTACTTGTTGGTAAGACAGACTATACTGCTAAAACTTCTGGATTAGTATTACCAAGCCCCCCCCCCCCATCTGACACTGGAGGGGGGAGGAATAATTTATAGCTATCTATTTTCACTTGGTACTTGTGCTGCCATAGGCAGAACTTTAAATTGACATTAAACATTAATGTGATTTTTAACTCCCAATCTCAAATCTCTGTTGGGGTTCCCTGTGCTGTGGTTCATATGAATCATACAGCTAAATGAAAACAACAAACAAACTTGTACAAACATAAAATAATGTGATTGTTTTTAGTCTAATGTTATTAATGTATATGTATGACTCTTTCCACCCAGTTGAGACAATTTTTCTATACCGTAGTGTCATGTCTCGCTTTCAGAGCACTCGTATTGTCAGTACAAGCAGTATGAATATCATGTTTCTATCAGATATAGGTTAGGAACTGTTTGTACTGTCAATACTAGTGCTTTGAAGAATGATACAGGAGGACAGTTTAGAGAGGTATTAGCATTACAAAACTGTCGCAACTGTCTGCTATATTTCTCTCACTTGAATAGTGTTTGTACGGCAACAATCTGGTTGGCGTCTGCCATGTATTCCTCTTCGGCTAGCTTGGAACTCTCTTTGTCCACAACGACCACGGTATCTGATTGCAGGATACCAGCCCGCAACATGTGATCGAGGCTGCAAGGAGGGAGGCAAGGAAGAAAAATTAAACCTCAAGGATGGTGAAGTGTGATCAGTAGGTTAGGAGACGGGGGGGGGGGCACGTGCCCCCCACTCTTTTCCAAACTAGCAAATGTGCCCTACTGGCAAATAAAATTTGCCCCTTTGATGACAAACTGTCTATTGGATATCTTAAGCCTTTGTTAATTTTAATATTTTATTTTAATTATTCACATGCACCATAATAGTATTGATAGCATACTAACACATCATGTATATTCAAGTGATTTGGACGGTGTGTATCGGTTATAGCATAACGAGTGGTAGTTGTGGAATGAGAAGGTGCCCCTCTGATGTTGTGCCCCCCCCCCCACTTTTTGGAAGCTTCCTACCCCCTGAGTGTGATCATTGTAGCAATAGATAATAAAAATGTGTGAGGAAATAATAAAATTAAAAAAAAACTTAGAGCAGTCATGTCAATTTCACTATTCCTCTCCACTGCAATAGACACATTCAACAAACTGCAAGAGGACTGGGGTAAGCAATGGGACCTTCATATTAAAATACCAAATTTAATACATCTGTATTGTATGTATATTAGATCCTCCTGCAAGCAGGAACTCGCGAAGAAGCCTCATTGGCTTATCAAAGCCGCAAGCTGACCGAAGTCAGTTCCTTAGATTCATACTTTAACGTCCATGATTATGAATTGTCAATTGTCAACAACTCTGTAACTGGACGACATACATTAATCTTGGAGTGACTCGAACTCTGGACCTTATGATTGCAAGGCACCGGCGTAAACCACTGAGCTAACACTCCTTAATTGTGTTGATTGCTAAAAATCCTGTATTGATTGCTAAAAATGCTAAACTACAGTACCTTAATTTGGTTGGATTTGCCAGACATAATTTAAGATCAAAAACTTTTCTTCACATGACTTACTTTTCAATAGATCCCATCATGTAGTAGACCATCGGAAAGCAAGCCATGCTCTCCAGAAAACAGGTGTCAGGCCTGTCGAAGGGAAGTCAGAGGAATAAAAAACTATATAAGGGAAGAAACTTTTAATACCAATTAAAAATGTGCAAGTATACGATTTGAACATAACTCATGCAAGGCAGCCAATTTTTATACTATTTAATGCACGAAAAGTTAATATCAGTAAAAGGTTCCCTCAAATTAAATTCTCCCTTGCACCATATTTTTGTAACTAAACACCACCTATAATGAGAAAAGACAAAAGGAATTTAAGTCACAGAAGAGCGGTGTTTGGGCCTGATCCTGATAATAATCAATAATTTAAGGGGTTAGTTTTGTATTTTATTTAATTTTTAATATGCTTGCCTCTTCTCAATGATGATGACAATAGGTTTGAGGCTGTGCTTTGGTCTCCAATGGGTGCGCAGCGGAACCACAAAGTCGACCATCGCGACTGAGGCGTACTCCGCAGCCAGGATGATGTTATTGTTAGGCCAGTTATACTCTGCGGCGTGTCTCCAACTGCTGTGTTCACAAGGCTGCAGCAAGATCAAGAAAGAGCAAACAGGGTTGAAATTGAGGAAATCTGTTTTTACCGTGAATATCATTTCGAAATTATGATAGAACTTAAAAAAAATATTCTGAACTTAAAAAATATTTTTCTGTCCACTTTTTAATAATTTATTTTGTTTGCATTAAATACTTTCTATTCTTCAATTTTTTCATTCAGAGAGATCAACAGAATTGCTAAAATAAATGACCCTCCTACCTTCATCCTCTTCCCCATCACCCCCCACCCCACCCTCCCCACCTCTCTCTCCCTCTCACCACTGCCATTGGTGGGCAACAAGTGTGAAATCTTGCTGCCATTCTGTCCATTTGGGGTATAAAATCCTTTTCTAACCATAACTATTTGTTTGTGTGTTAGTTGCCTTTTTCCATCTCCCTCCACCCCCCCCCCCCACCCACGTATTTTTCCTTTCCTCTCCAAAAAGAAGTTATCTTCTCAAACGTAGGCAAAATAATTAACCAATGCACCTAGTGGGATTCACTTCATTCTAACATTTTCGGACCAAATATAATTATTGACTTTTAAAGCTAACTACATCCAGAGGGAGTACCTCTCTATCATGGTATCATGGTGTGATGTTATCATGGTGTCTCTCTGTATCATGGTGTACCTCTCTACTAACTGCCGTACTAGAGCCGCATCTATGATTCTTTAATACAATAATGACTTCATCTACCAAAGCCAAGATCAAGACGGTTCTAGAGGTTAGATCATCTAAAAGTAAAGAATATTTTACCTGGTCCAACTCCAGACAGCAGATGTTCTTTGGTTTTGAGAGGAGGTGACAGTAGGAGGGAGAATAGCCGATGTACGGTGTGATGGGAGGTAGGCCCTTCGTCCACCTGGTAAAGAAGCGCATGTGACAGCAAAAAGAGGAATTGTGTGGCTTTTTTATATCAATTGAAGCAGCTTACATCTTGTGATTTACAAACTCTGAGTTTTTCTATTTATGAAATTTTTGGACAAAGATTTCTACCAATGCCTTTGGTCGTGAGGAGAGGAGGCATATGGAAGGAGCATATAAGTCACTGTAGGGTCTGATGGGAAGTAGGTAGCTCCTTCATCCACCTGTAGGAGGTGCAGGTTAAAGCTGATAGAGGAATCATGTTTCTCTCAACTTCAAAACACCTTCTTCTCTTGTTTAAAATATACATCTTCTCACGTACTACGCCAAACAAAACTTTAATGACTGTGTTCGTGCGATATTCCCAGAACAGATGTTTGATACTTTCCAGAGACTCAAATTTCCGTACGAGTTCTACGTTTGATTCTCTCCAGATCAGATATTACTTTAGAAATACTTTGCTCGACTAGCAGAGTCAACATTGTCACTGGTCATCATTAATCACAGAAAATAATTGGTGTCATACATTACAACAGAAACTTGAGTGGTTCTGTTGGGGAAAGATGATGTGATACGTTTCTAAGTGATGAAGCAAGTCTGCTTTCAATGTATGTCACGTTTGTCACGTTTTGGGGATCAAGTGTGTGACAGATGGCTCTTACGATGAGAGAACTTACGGATCCTCCTCGTCCCAGATGGAGACATCCTCTGCCTCTATGGCGACCTGCTTCTGAGCGTGGAGTGGCTTCTCATCCTTTAATTGGTCGTCCTCTGGGTCCGACGACATAACCTCTTGTACAGGCATGATGGATGGTCTGATGAGAAGGAAAAAAATCAAGTTTCTTGATCAGAAGGAAACAGCAATACAAACCAATTAGAAGCTAATTTAATCAAAGAGTTAAAATTAAATACAAAACTCTCAACCAGCTACAGAGTAAAAATCGGGTATTGCAGGGACCAGCAATAGGTACTTTAGATATGAAATAAATATTTGCCATGAGCATTTTGTAGTCAATAAGTTCTATTTTCTAACCTCGACAGCAAAATTTGTATATAATGACCAATGATGACCAATATATCATGGGTAAAATATGCAATACCTGGTAGCGGTCGTTCTATTTGCCAATGGGTACATGTCCACATGGCATAAACCTTACTCTTTTTGTTAAATGGTACAGAACAGCAAACTGATGTCAAAATCAAGTTACATCACATAGAATCGAAATTTCAGTGAGTTTTAAAATTAGAAGAGTTTTAGCCAATTATATGAGGTGTCTAAGTTTTATACAAAAGACATGCTTTATCTGAAATGTTGTATTTCTGAATTAAAAGTTACTGACATATTGAAAATGCAAAATGGGTACGGCAAAGTAATATCTCGCTAAGAGCTGATGATGAGTTTTGGATCAGCACCTGACCAAAACTCAGATATTTATGATATCAGAAGCACCTCATCAATCTTTTGGGTAAAGAATGCAACCGTATTATTACATTGATAATGATCACAATATATCATAAAACACAATTTCCAAGGTATCCTTTAAATGAAAACTGCTTTTCAACCTCACATATTCAAAAAGTACATATCATTCCACACAGTGGCGGAGCTTTCGACACTATCTAAGCGGAGCGCCACCACAGGTTGGCGTGGAGCGTACAGACAATTTTTGAGTAAAGATAATCCCTATATCGCCGGAAATGACCCTTTCCAGGCCTTGCTAATTTGCAGATAAACAAAGAATAAAAAGGTGTCACCGCCATTTTGTCAGAAAATTACACCAACAAAATGTGACAAATGTCAATAGGTATTTGAGAGCGCACTAAAAAAGTCATTAATCACGAATAAGTAAAAAGTTGTAAAAAGTTGAAAAGGGCGCCAGCAGTCCATTTGAGTCCGTCAGGGGGGTATCTGCCCCCTCTGACTGTATGGACGCTCCGCCACTAATTCCACATGGTTCCAAACTGACAAACTACTGACTACTTCTCCCACATACACCAAAAAAAGGTAAGTGAAAAACGAATATTTCTTTGCCATCAATCCTATATACATATGTTAAAGATAAAATCTCAGTATTAATAAATACCTTCTCTCTCTCCTATAACCTGTCGCTTCTGGCGGTAACTCGATGGGTAACCTCTGCGGTTCCTGCTCATCCATGTTTGGGGGCATCAGGTGGTTATTATCCATTCCACCAATCTCAGAGGACCGTGATGGCATCTTTATATGAAGGCCCTCTGTGAAACATCAGTAATAGGTTTAGTGTTTTTAAATAAAATAATTTTTAATAGAAACACCTTGATAGAAATTAATAACTGAAAATAATTATATATTTTCATTTCCTGGATAGCATGAAGTGAGGTAAGAAATTAAAAAAATAGATATTTGAAAGACCATTTCCTTACTGGTTGGGAGAGATATGGGGGAGGGGGGTGTGTAAGGTGTGTAGGCTTATCACAAATGAATATAATATCAAATGCATACAAAAGGTGTCACATTTTAAAAACAGAGAAAATGAATCGAGCGAGATATGTGAAATATGCCCTGGCTCACCTCTGACCCTCATTCCTACCCAGTTGGATCCATACCATACAAGGTACTGTGTGCACCGTGCCGATGTATTAGGTTTTTTGTGGGGAAATTGAGTGAGGCTAATGGAAAAAAACTAAAATATATTTGATTATGTTACTTCTTGAACTTGCTGTTAATTTTTTTAAATTCTTACCTGCAGCTGATCTCCCGAGGGGTGGTGTATGACTCTTATCTTCCTCTTTATCTGCGTTGGGAACATGGTGAGGACTGGTGGTTGGACTCTTAGAGCCTCCAATATGGTGCAACTCAAGTGCTATTGTACCTGTGAGATCAAAGGTGACAGGCCACGTTAGGGCACATCCATCGAAACTTGAGAGTGTTGGATATGACAAAGATAACAGATACAAAATAGTAAGATCGGTATGATGGTTGATGGGAAGGTTATGGATGAGGGGGAGTGGATGCGAAGGTTAGGGATGAGGGGGAGGGCATGGGGGAAGGGAGAGAGAGATAGAGGGGGGGGGAAGGGGTGAGTACCTCATAGTTGAATTCAACCTTATATTTCAATCTTTTTCATGTGCAAAGATTCATAGATCAGAAAAAGGAAGTATAGGTAAAGAAGGACCAGACAAAGACAGCGATACAACAGAACGTACAAACGGGAAAATGACAGACTATTGAGATTCCCAAAAAGAAAGTTGAACGAAGAAACTACGGGAATCCTGGGAGGAATTCATTTAAGGTAGAGAAGCGACCGAAATGTACATCAGAGAGAGAAAGTGGGATTCCCCTTATTCCGAGGAGTACGAGAGAAGGACTTATGCTATCATGATGGGTCTTGGTGAGTGCATGTCAAATGGAACCCTATATATCTCACAGAAAAGCAGCGAGCTTACCAACACCAGCAATTGCGGTCTGAAAGGCAGATGGGTCACCGTCAGATGGTGAGTGGTCATTAGCTTTACCAATCAGGCATTTTTCTCTTTGTTTCTCATCTTTTGGACTGTGTGAGATGAAAGCTGAATTCTCTTCTCGAGTTATGTTCATGTAGAAGCAGGTATCCGTTGCTTTCAGGATATGTCTAGGTCCTGGATTTAACATAATCCGTGCGGAGGGCTCGGCTTTTTGAAGCCCAACTAAGGCAACCCCATACCTGGTGAGAGGAAAGGAAAAGAAAAACAAAATCAAATTTTAAATTAAGATAACCTTCAAAGCAGCTGTTTGCCTTCATTGCTCTCAAATTGTGATCAGCTTTAATAGTTTAAACAAGCTCCATTTTCATGTTTAGTTTGTTGTATTAGTTCCATTACAGATGCTCACAATTGAATAAGTAATGAATTAGTAGCTAAAGAGTGGTATGTGCTAAGGAAGTGGGAGGGTGGGGGAGGGGAGGGTGGGGGAGAGGGGATAGCAGGACACCTCCATTGTCAGTTGGGTGAAAGCATTCAGTCTGAAGAATTTGACATTTAGTCAAGAGAAAATAAGGCCACACCTTCTAGCCCAGGAAGCCCTAAGCAGAGACGAAGGGGTGGGGTGGGGGAATGTGCACTCCCAATGTCATGAAGATTCAAAAGAAGTTATTAACACATATTTGCAATAAGATCTAACTGTTGACCTAATTAACAGTCTAAATATGCCTCAGAATGACCTAATGAAAACTCACACTTCCATCCCCTACCCCCACATGGGAGCCGGCTTCAAGAATCCCAGGATGATGCCCACTACTTGGTTCTGCCTCAGGCCATTCCATAAAGGTTCATGCCCCTAGCTACTTCAAACAGAGGAAATTGTCAATTTTTGTCCCCTTGCAACCCCCTCCCCTCAACCCCTATAACCTTGAAATCCTATGCACGCCGTCGTAGCTAGAGCCTCATGGACTAGATTGAGAGCGTGGTGGCCAATTGGCTAAGGCTTCGGACTCGTGATCCAAAGATTGCTGGTTCGATTCCTGCCTAGTTCATTACGTTGTGTCCTTAGGCAAGATGCTTTATCTCACTTGCCTTTCTCCACCCAGGGGTTTATATGGGTACCTGTGAGGTAACTTGTCACTGGGCGCAGTATATAACTGCTGCCGACTGGAGGAATTGTCTCTGGGACAGGTTACCATTTACCAGAGGTAATATAACGTCTGTAAAGCGCTTTGAGACCTATCGCTGGTATATATATTATTATTATTATATGGGTGAATTTTTCCCCTCATATTCTCTGGACAAAGTCCTCCTGTATTATCTATATATGCTACTCAAGTAAAAGAAAGAATAAAATACAAAAATTTACTTCTTATGAGCGTGGAAAGAGGCGAAGGTGAAACTCTTGCCCTCATATTCTCCGAAGAAACGACTTGACCCGCAAGTGATGTTGTAGACCTCATTTCCCGAGCATTTTCCGTACATATGATGCCAGGTATCCGTGTCACGGCCCTCTCTGGAAAATAAAAATAATAGAATGAAACTTGACCAAGTCTTTCTTTTTGTGCCTGCTGCTATATGTAAAGGTCAAATCTATAGCTATAATTATTAATCAAAGGATCGAGGCAAACATGAATAAATCATTGAGCTTAGAAACGGTTGGTTCAATGCAGTCAGAATTAGTAGGAATTATTGGGAAATATCTTCTGTAGTTTCTGAGGACAACAGCTACAAATTGTCACTGTTGTTGGGAATAACAGGTTCTGATCAACTGCAGAGCTGTACAGAGTGAAGTAACAAAAGTATGATTATGTGACCAGATATAATGTATTCCCTGTAACTCTGTTCCTTACTATTATGGAGTAACATTGGATTAAAATGTATGTACATGGAGGGGCATGGATTTCAAAGGTATGGAGGTGGGGGATGGGGGGGGAGTGAGGAGCAAAATTCAATTTGCCTGACAGATAATGTTTGGGAATGACCTTAATGGACGGGCCATTGGCAGATCAAAGAATGTTATGAAATAGGGGTGTGGCTGTTGAATGCAATTCTCATTGGAGGACGTGGGGGGGGGGGGTTAGGGGGGACCTTTGCCCACACCACTTATTGTACACTGGTGTGTGACTATAAGTGTAACAGCGAGAAATAATTATGAGGGCCATCTCATGTTCACACAATTACTACTTTCTTGTGAAAAGTATTTATATCTCAAACAGAAACTAGGTGAATTAAAAAAAAAAAAATTTCTCCACCATTTTAAATCCACCCCCCCTCCACCTCCCTTCCATATCCCCCGAAGCAGTGTAAAAGCAGCAGCAACCAGCACATCAACATGAAAGAGAACAATTGAGCCATCGCATAATTTTAAAAACACTGCATTAATAAGAGCATAAATAGACATTAGATGGCTTTTAATATAGTCTAGAACTGATGAAGCCGAGCTGCAGGGCAGGTTTTCTTGATGGATGAGTATTTACATAAGTAGCGTAAAACAACAGGAAATGTACAGGAAATATACAAAGACTTAAAGGAGATCAGCTGCAGCCGACAATCAATTCCAATCTTCTGACTCTCTCTCTCTCTCGGACTGGTTTTTGCATTTCGTGTTAATGTTCTTAATATTCATATATTCAAGTTGTTCTGTTCTTCAAATTATTTTTCTACCAATATAGTTCTGCATGAACGAAACATTTTTGGACCAAAATTTACTTTCTGCTGTATGTAATGATCAAGAAAGAAGTTTTTAATTTGAAAAATTAAATTTTTAATGCTGTGTGAATATAAATTATTGATTCTAAACCAACTCTAGTAGTTCCAAATATAGACTAATGGACAAATTTTTTTTGTTTTTTTGTTTTTTGGGGGGGGGGGTGGTTTACTTGCTTTCATAAATGTCTACTCTTTTGTTTAGCTCTATCTACCTTATGGTGATCATACAATAATGCTAAGTTACACTTATTTCATATTAAAACTACCTGTTTCGGTTGCCATGGTGACACTGAATCAATCGATAGAGTATCCATAATAGAACGGAAATCATTAGTTTACTCCCGTTGTGTAATGACTAACAGGTTTAAAGAGTATCTGTAATTTTTACACTTGGTTATCACTTAATTTTTATCTTGAAGAATTGTCAATTTGTGTGAGTTTATTTCAATTCTGAAAAGTACATAAATAAATATCTAAATTTCTGACTATCCAAGCCAAATAAAGATCTTTGTGAAGTCCCTAATGTAATAGCTTTGTCAAATTACACAAGATCATTTCTGCCTTGGTGAGAACCGGAACATCTTCAAGCGAGACTATAGACCAGCATCAATACATGCTGCAGGATCTGAAATAAACACAACTGTGATGCTTCGATGTATCAGTTAAATTAACTTAGGGTGGAAGCTAGTATTAAACCATCAAGTAAGTTGCATTTAAAAATCAGGTCAGAAGTTATTTACTGCCATTAATGTAGAGACTAATTAATGCTAGCTAATTGCACACTTTGGGATGAGAAGATAATACGACTCTAGTTTCAAACCGGATACTGTATTATTCATCAAGTTGAGTGAATTTTGATGGAAATGGAAAATATTAGTGTATTTTTAGAGATAGAATGCAGATGGTTAAATTGTGTTTAAGAATAGCAACCTGCAGTATTAAACTGATGTGTATATAATACTTACACTCCTCTCGAGGTATGAATCAACAGAGTCACAAACGTTGAGGTTCCCGGGCAAAGACAATTGTTGGCAAGCAAGGCATATTTAAATTCATCTTCACAGACAACATATTCTGGAGGAAAAAAATTGATGTGTAAGAGATTGCAAAAGCTATATAGAATAATGAAATATTATGTATATGATTGAAAGTGAGAAATTTTCCAATCTCTTTAGAATTTTATTTTCCTGCATTCATTGCAAGCAGAGAGTAACTTATGAATATAATTTTTAGTTCTTGAAATATCATCCTCAACAGACACATTTTCATTAGTATTCAAAGCAAAATATGAAATGTTAATTTTAACAAAACCAACACAAGAAAGCTACTTGTAAGGTATATAATCATATTTACCTGCAAACTGTACATGGAATTTATTCTCTGGTTTCAGCATCTGTACAAAAAGAGGCACCTGCCTGGCAAAATCTTTGATTGCCCAAGCCCTCAGAATAGCTTGTTGGTCCTACAATAACAAGAAGTCAAAGATTTTGAAAATATTAATATTTGCTTTTTACATTAGAGCAACTTACACTGCATGAATATTTACTGTAGGTTCAAAGAAGTCCTGACCAACATCTTTAAGGCTAGTCCATTAGATTTGCCAGTTAGTCCCTGGGATCTAGGGGTAAAAATGTGCAACCATGGGTCTAATTACATGTGAAAACATGTTAATATGGGTATCTAATACTGAAAGATATACAAACATTATGCAAAATATTACTGAAGTTTGATACAAGTAGTCTAACTTTGTGTTTCGGGAGTATCGGGAAAACAGGCTAGCATTGAACTTCAACCGTTGAGAAACATTCATGTTTTTATGCGCTACGAGAATTATTTCATAGTTTGTTTGGAGCTATATAAAAATTATGTATTATTATTATTATTATTATTTACATATTTTATGGATTTTTTTGTTATGAGTAAATGCTGCAGAGGTAATTTCATATTCTAATAACAAGAGATAATATAATTGTTTCTGAGGTTGTTGTCAAATTCCTCCATTTCAGTTCTAAGAGAGTCAAACATTATATCTTTCTGATTAATGAATCGATTCTCTCCCATTTGCTTTCTTTCATCTCATCCTGTGCATATTTCTTCAAAGATAAGTTCATAATAATTATCAGGACATCATAGCAATCTTTGACATAAACAGGAATCAACACAGGAAAGAAAGAACTACATATATTCCTTGACCTAAGGACACAAAAGGATATCACAGCAAAAAAAAAGTATTTGTGGATTGACTCACCGCCTCTCCTCGGTCCATTGAATTCCTCGAGGTTAAGATGAAACATGCTTCAGCATCATCCATCCTAAAAACAAAATGTATGACAAGTGTTAAGGAGGAAATAAAATTGTCAGATTAACACCCTCTGAAACCCAAATTCACCATATGTATGCCCCACCCTAAATCCTCCCTCTGGCTCCCCCATTTTATTAAGTTCTGAAAGGACAACCCCCAAACAGATGGTACATCTTGTCTGGAAATGTTCACATAGGCCCAATGACTTTGGGGTCACTTGTTTCATCTGCATATGGGATAATTCAGCAAAGTGAAAAGTTGCACTATATAAAGGTTTATCACATTTTCAGAAATTAAGTTACTTTTCCTTGAGTTGGTATACCCAAGAGTAAACTCAAATATTACTCTTTCATTGAAAAACATACTTTTCTTAAAATGTCACCGTAACGAATTCTCCAACAACTACAGATTGCCACAACCTCAAGATTCCTACCTACTTATCCAAAGCCCGGTAATAATTGACGAACCATCCAATTAACAATGTACATGTTATATTTGAAAGACAAAAAAAACAAACTGTGTAAAAATAACTGCATAACAGTCTAAACTTGATAAATAACTATCAATTAAAGTCAACAACAAATTATTCTATTACTGATAGAACATGAAGTAGGTTTTTATTCTTACATCTCTAATCCTTAGGGTTGGCTCCATATTGTTACTCAATATACGTACCTGCACCGATTCAGGTCATGGTCCTTCAATGCAGAACCTTGAATGTAAATCACACGCTGGGCCCAGAGAGGGACCTGGAGTAACGTCTTGAGACTCAGGTCCAACTCACAAGGTGAGAGTAGCACCACAAAATAATCCTGTGGGTCAAAAAGCAAAAAAAGCAAATTTTTAAGAAGATCCATTTTGTCACCAAGTTTGACTTTCAATGTCTGTTTTCCTGAGTCATCAAGTATCCATCTGTGTTTTGGTAAACAAAGTACTATTATTAGACAATGCTGGGTATAACTCAAACCAAGAATCCATTCGATCAAATTCAGACACCATGGTCATAAGCTTTCTCCATGAGTTATAAATTAGTGACTATGATTCAGATTCTGAAAAAAACATTTTAAGATTCAAAAAAATTAAAAAATTTAAAGTTAACCAAGTTTGATTTCATCAGGAAATTACATGAAATTTGACTAGTTCAAGTTAATAAACCTGAAACTGTTTTGGAAGTTTGACATCGAAAATACATCAAAAATTGATAAACAGCAAATTCAGCAAGTTGCTGCCGACTGATTCACTTTAGCAACAATACTCTGTCAATCCATGTGATCTATAAACTTGCTCAAAGCAATTCCAGTATTTTATGTAGACTGATTACATTTATCATTTGTATATGTGTTATTAACTTTTGTAGTAATTATGAAGTTTTTGTAAAATTCTTACAAAAATACTACTTTTTATACTACAGTTTATCTCCTACTTCTCCTCTTCCCCCTGTTGAATTCTTTCTTCTCTCCATCCCTTGTCTACTGATCCCCTTACATCTATCTCTTTGTGTTCACCATGCTCATTAACCTATCTGTATTCTCTGTGTGTGTACTTGTCCCTTCTGTTACTGTTACTTGTCATCCAGCCTTTGAAGAAGATCCTGCTATGATCGAAACGTCAGGCCAACTTACTTTTACACATTCTCTTATGCAGGCTCTTTAGTGGATATTAGCAGTTTGCTAACAGTTTTGTTTTATCTTGAATACTACGTTTTCTATAAATGTTATATCATAAGATATTAAATAATTAAATAATAAAACATTGCTAACCTGTAGAAGAGGGTGTGCATAGAATTCGTAGAGAAAATCGATAAACTGATCATAATGCAAGGTCGTGGAGCACACAACGACGTGCCTCTCATTCTGTGCTCGGTGTCTGCTGTACGTGCCACCTTGTTTCTGCCTCTCAATCATCACGTAGGCAATCTCTTCCAACTTTTATTGAAAACAAAAACAATGGTCGCATTAATAAGTAATAAGGATAAAGGTATAAAAGAAACCAAAAAACAGATTTCTCTCTCCATTGGATTATTCCAGCCTTGTTTCTGTCTGGATTATTCCAGCCTTGTTTCTGTCTATCAATCATCACGTAAGCAATCTCTTCCAATATTTTTTGATAAACAAAAACGGTGGTTGCATTAATAAGTAAAAAGATAAACGTATAACAGCAAAAAAAAGTTATTTCTCTCTCCATTGGATTATTCCAGCAGATGGGATACTCAATATCAGATTTAATAATCATTGGGTTTTTCTGGAGCCAACCCGCACAATTATTGCACAAAAGCCTAGACAAATCACGACCACAACTCTCATTGTTCGTCATTACGGGTTATAGATGTAACATGCCACTGGCATTTTCATGCACGTTGAGGATATTTTATATCTAATTCGTGGTGAATTTGCTATAAACATTTCGGTGCCGGGGTACTACCATATTTACCAACAGGAAAAGTGACCATTTTTTTTAAAGCTTAATTAATAAACAGAAAACTCTGACTTTAAAAACATGCGATTTGTGTATTAACGAACGTAGAGATAACGTACCTGTATCGGTAGGACAACAATTGCACTTGCTATCATACAAAGAATGTAAAACTGGGAAGGCCAGATGTAGACCTGAATGTCCCCATAACCGACGGTGGAGAAGGTAACGATGGTAAAATAGATAGCCACGAAGAAGGACATGCCGTTAGCATCTCCATCTGCTCTCTGGATATGGTGAATACCACACACACTGTGGGGAAGTAGGAGGGGGAGAAGAAGAAGAAGGATGAAGGGAAATCAAGAGAAACATCTTTATTTCTTTAGTTGATAATCAGCAGTTATTTTTACGACGTTTAAGCGACCACAAATGTGGTAGAAGCCCGCAAGGGCTTATGGATTACAACTTACACATCAGGTGGCTTCCAATTCAACATTTTAACTCAAATTTGGAATCTTTTCTTGATCATGATGAACCGATTGATCGATACTGTTTGATACCAAAGTCCCATAACAAATGTAGATCATGTTAGCTTGATTTGTCATTTTATATTTCCAAATCATGATGGAAGTAAATAGTTTGAAAATATTCTAAATTGGCATTTAAATGTAGTTGATATGATACTTTGAAGTTTGAAAAGTGTCCGGACAACAAAAAGTTCAGGATCAGATCAAATTTATGAACTACTTTTTAAGTTCACTGATCATCATTTTGGTGGACAAGTCTAATAGGGTTTCTTTGTCTGATAAGCTGTCATCTTGTTTTGAGGATAAATACTCCATAAAAGTTAAGCAAATCGCTGACAGAGCTGGCTGAAAGCAGTTTGTTGTGCAATTTCTTGAAAAATTTATCAAAATGAAGACTTATCAGTAATTCCCTCAAGAAAATAATTGCTCAATAATTCACTTAAGTCACTCAAATAATCACTCAAGTTATTCAATCAAGACACTCATTAAACTAAGATGTCCCCACTTACATATTTTGAACAAAAACATAACCAGAAAAATATGAAGTGTATTAATTGCATGCAAAAGGGGAAAGTTGCAAAATTGGAAAAGAAATTAAAACTTTCCATTAAGGAAGGATTAGATTAACAGGCGTAGAATTTACACTAGTGTAACTGTCTGAATTGATATAGAAGGTTTAGCAGTCCTTTGAAATGTAATAACTTAAAAACTCACAGCACACAATGAAATAAAAAGAGTTCCTTCTGACCAACTCATCACAAGCAATGATTAATGCACACCTTTCAAATGAAAACATCTATTAGAATGAACAGCTTAGGCCTCCAGTGAATGTAAGCCTTTTTAAAGTGAAAGTGAACTTTCCAAAGAGAGATCCTTATGGGCAAAAAATCATTACTTCTTTGCAGAAGGCCAACAATAAATCACATAATGTTCATCTATTACTGATTATAATATTCCTTTTTTTGAATGTCATTTGTATGGCAAAGATTGCCAGTACTTTAAATTAACACATATTCTGATCAATATCAAGGGTGGTATTAAAGTTTCTTCTTTCTTCAAATTCAGAGTAATTGTATAGTTTTTGTCTGAAGCATAGATATGATATTAAGCAAGTTATTAATGTCAAGGTCACACTAAAAGTAAAAGTAGTTTACTTTTTTATTCCCATGAGTTGTGCAGATTCCTTCCCTTTATTTTATAGTTGTTTCATTCAATGACTATCAATCAACAATGACCTAGATTTTTTCTTTCTTCAAGGTTACACCTTGAAGACTTTAATTTCCAGCAGAAAGCTGTCACGCTATATACACTAGTGATTGATTATATAGAAGCACTCTGCCGCTCATAATTACTGTAAATCACTGGTCTTAAAACATTACTCACATAGTAACTTTGTTTTTACAAAACACTGTGCCTATAATGTAAGTGCGACATTTTACTTGTGGTAATTTTATAACTTACTTTGAATTTTTTTTCCCTTCCCCCCATTTTTTGATATATTTTCAACTTATTTTCAACATTGAGCTATCAACATATTTTGGCAAGTGCTTTTCAAAGTAAAGGTAAAGGAAGCTGCACTATGGTGCTATCTGAAGTACACCACAATTGCCTATTAGAAAACAGCTGTGAATTATTCTCATTTTCCCCTTCGTTTTAACATTTTTGACATTTACTTTTTGTTCTTCAATGTGTTTTATTCACTCATAAAAAGAAACTGTCTGGGAAATAAAACAATGAGAACCAAATGGAATGCAATAATTTTCTCCTCATTAAAGGTTTATATTGGATAAAGTATTTAAGGGTGTCTAAGTGCAATTAATTAGAACCTTATTTTGAATTCATATATTTGTAGGTTCCTTGGAATTATCTCAATAAGTTGGTTTCTCATATTCTGCTTTTTTAGACCCCTTTTTGAACAAAAAACTACAGTTTTCTTTTACACGTAAACGACACAATTTTTATTGACACTTTGAAACAAAACTACATCTTGACAAAAAAAGCAACAGTTTGTGATGTCATTTTAATGAAAATAATTCAATCATTCCATAATGCATACCATACACATTCCATTACCATACCAACAGGTTTCACCGCCCCCCCCCCCCTCCCTCCAAAAGCTGTAAACAATAAATACACAATAAACAATTGGATGTTGTATATATGACAGTAATGGCCAATGGTGAATGAGGTGAGAAAACATGAATAGAAGGAGTGACAGCTTCATTGAAACATATTACCAAATAAAAATTCCACTTCCAGCTCTCCTTGAAACATTTCATCACAAGCATCAAAGAATAAAATAAGCTGACAGGGTAGATTTGAAAAAAGCATCCCTCCCTCATAGCATGCATTTCACTGCAGGCAGAATCAGCTTTATGCACAAGACTAGTTGCTATGACAACCAGGGCTGTGGAGATGTTATGCTTTACTTTTCAGGTTCATTTCAAATTCTTTAAGTGCTTACCCTAGACAGCATGAATAGTTATACCTAGACACAATTGGAATGCTGGTAAACAGATCTTTTATTTTAATACCTGTTCCAATCACTTGATAATGATGCAAATTGTCGACATATTTTTTTTCTACAGTCACTCATACCATAATATTGCTTGAAGTTATTGCAAAAGTTATTGCCTTTCAACTATCATGCAGAAATGCCAACAAACTGTCAAACGTGTTCTCGGTTAAGAATGCTGCTGTTCTAAATATGTAGACATTTCGATTGAGGAAAGTGTCTTTTCAATAAGAAAGACAAAATAATTTGGATTTTCAGAGGACTAGGAGGTGGTAGTGAAGGAGGAGGGAGCTAGTGAGAATGGGAGAGGGACAGGGAAAGGGGGGGGTGGATTGAAAGATATGAAGAGAAGATAAAAGTCTTCTAT
The DNA here is from genome assembly GCF_037975245.1 of Apostichopus japonicus. Classification (NCBI taxonomy): domain Eukaryota; kingdom Metazoa; phylum Echinodermata; class Holothuroidea; order Aspidochirotida; family Stichopodidae; genus Apostichopus; species Apostichopus japonicus. The sequence continues at coordinate 8,226,405 of NC_092582.1, read as the reverse complement.
AACAGTTATATTCTCAGTTAATATATATATTGAACATAGTATATGTCTCAGTTATGGTTTTTGAAGGAGAGAGGAGGTGAAGAATGGAGTCGGGGGGGGGGGGGGATTGAGAGGTGGAGGTGTGCTGCATGCCATACAATATGAAATGATGAAAACTAAAGAAATGAGAAAAGCTGTATTTATGCACTGTAAACAATTTACAAACCGATTAAAGATTGAGAGTTTCTCAGACAGCCAACACCAAAACACCAAAGGTAACACAAATAGTAGATGCAGGTACCATGCAGACAACATATAGGTTTACAACATTGCCACCAAATCTTGAGAAAGAGAGAAAAGTGTGAATTATAGATGATTTCATGGTTATCTTCTGACCCAAACATATAAGAAGATAAAATACAAGGGTGATATCCATTTTTGGTTTCTTTTGAATTGAACCAGTCAGGTACGTTGGTGGCACAAGGGGGTGGGGGAAACCCTCCCCCCCCAAACAGACAGAAATCATGATGCTTATTCCTGCAGTTAATCCCCCTAAATTTGCCTCTGATGTTCACTTTTATACAGGTGCATGTTAACACTTCCAACCATGTGATAACCCACCCACCAATCCCCCCCCCTCCACCCATCCACACTCTTGAAATTCTGGTGCCATTATAGCATAAACATTTAAAATCTTGATTAATTGAAATTTGTCAATAAATACCATTTTAATGTAAAAAGGAATATACTATTGGCCTATGTCAAAGAATGCGTAGTTTTACCCTAATTTTCTACGTCAAGATTTTCAAATAATGTAAAGTTTCAAGTACAAAAATATTCTTCCAAAAAATTTTAAAAAATTAAAGCAGAGTATTTTGCTATTTCAAAGGGGGAAGAAAAATGTAAATTAAGAAATAAGAATACACTCAAAAAAGGATGATGATGATTTTAGAGAAACTTACCTTGTAAATATAAGGCATAATATGGTGCTTACTAAGATCATCACCTTCTGTGTTACTACCGAATGCTGTTTCTGCATCACACGATGAAGATCATACTGGGTGAAGAGGCAGAGACAAAAATATCATTGGATTTGATTTTTTTTAAAGATTTTTGACATGTAATTTTTTGGGAAAAAAATGGAAATTTTTACAAGCTTTATAGCTCCTATCAATTGAAGCATCTTTAATTTAGCATCATATCACAGGTCAGAATTTATCCAAATTTGTTCTCATTTCTACTCTGGTACCTTCAATCAGCATCCAGGAGGATGTAGGGACTGCAAGATTTTATACGATATCGAGATATGTAGGCAGTTAATTCCAGCATAGTTTTCATAGACAACTACAGGGCAAATATTTTCTCAACCATGATTTGGTCAAAAAGCTACAGAAATTTGATTGGATAAATTGCTGTTATGGTAACAGTCCTTCAATTGCTCTGATCACACAAGTTGTATTGCTATTTAATTTCAAATCTGGTTAAAATGTCAAATAGGTACCCATCGAAATCATAATTTCCTTCAGAAGAGAAGGGATAAAAATTCAACTTAGACTCCCCCCTCCCCACCCTCTCATCTCACCTCCCACTCCACCAGGGAACAACAACTAGTCCTCCAATATTCACACAAGTGGGGAACCTACCCAAAGTGTGATCATGGAGGTCTGTTTTTACCTCCATGGTGTGATCAAGCACATTAACTTTCAAATTGTCTTTGTTGCATTTTACAGAAGAAGTATTTTGATGACAAACAAAATGTTTCACTGTTGCAATGCTGAACTACATGGGATGTCCAAACTGTCAGAAAATGGTAGAGTTATTTATGGAAGGACATGTACATTACACAGTCAATTCATTATCCTCCCCCCCTCTGTACGCCATCAGGAAGGCTTTATATATGTGTGAAAAGGTGTAAATAAATTAGTTGTCGAGGCTGACGATGCGTTGCTTCAGACAAATCGATATAAGCAGGGATATAATGACCTGCTCGACCGTAACGATGTGAGCCAATGTTAAACAATAAATATGTCATAGCTAAGTCATTAAATTTACATTCCAGGCAGAACAGTAGTTATAATTATATGCATTCGAAAGAGTTGCATATTATGGTAATCTATTTTTTTTTCTTTTTGGAATTAACACGGTATACATTGACAACATTAAAGTGAGAAAATCCATCGTACATTTTTTAATTTTATGCCTGAAGGCTATATTAAGCTAGCAATCAAAACCAACTCTTTTGATTGTTTCCCACATTTGCTGTGAAATCTCATGAATAAAAAGGTTTGAAATGAGAGACCTAATATCAACTTTGGCGTTGAGAATCATCAAAAATTGCAATTAACTGTTGATTAAAATGGCACGATATGAATTATTTGGGAAAATCAGCATTAGACTTCATGATCAATATTTCAAACTGGTAAAGTGGTGAGGAGCGGATATAAGGGGAAGAAAATGACTTCATCCAGTGAGAAATGTCATGAGTGCCTTATAGGCAAGGAAGAGGTAGAAAGAGGTAGTGGAGAGAGAAAGGTGAAGAAAGGAGGAATGATGAGGGAGGGGAGAGGAGGGAGGTTAATGGATGAGAACAGAGGAAATGGAGGGGAAGGAGGGGAGGGAGGAAGAAAGGGAAGAAGGGGAAACGGAGAAGGGAGAAGTGAAGGAACAATAGCAGAGGGGCAGGGAGGGAAAGGGAGGAGAAGTGACAAGACAATAATAGAGGGGCAGGTAGGGAAAGGGGGAAGGGAGGGATAAGAGAGGAGAAGTGAAGGGACAATAGCAGAGGGGCAGGGAGGGAAAGGGAGGAGAAGTGACAAGACAATAATAGAGGGGCAGGTAGGGAAAGGGGGAAGGGAGGGATAAGAGAGGAGAAGTGAAGGGACAATAGCAGAGGGGCAGGGAGGGAAAGGGAGGAGAAGTGACAAGACAATAATAGAGGGGCAGGTAGGGAAAGGGGGAAGGGGGGGATAAGAGAGGAGAAGTGAAGGGACAATAGCAGAGGGGCAGGGAGGGAAAGGGAGGAGAAGTGACAAGACAATAATAGAGGGGCAGGTAGGGAAAGGGGGAAGGGAGGGATAAGAGAGGAGAAGTGAAGGGACAATAGCAGAGGGGCAGGGAGGGAAAGGGAGGAGAAGTGACAAGACAATAATAGAGGGGCAGGTAGGGAAAGGGAGGAGAAGTAAGGGGACAATAACAGAGGGGAGGAGTGGAGGGAAGGGAGGGGAAGAGAGGGGAAGTGACGGGAAAATAGCAGAGGGGGGGAGGGGAAGGGAGAAGGGAGGGGGAAGGTAGGAGAAGAGAAGGAACATGCAGGAACAGAGGGATAAGGGATGAAAGGGTAAGAAAGAGGAAATGCAAGAATATACATGGGTACGTTGGCAGCATTTTCCGTGAAAACTTGGAAATATGGTATGCTGATCATCTCTACAACTAAACACAATGATTCTTTTTACTTTTACACAAATCGTGTTCTTGTTGTTCAGCTCAGATCGGCCCTATCTGAGTGTGAAGTTGATATATTTTTAACTGTCCATATTGTAAGGAAGAAAAAAAAAACAAACAGTGGGTAGGAACAGAAGGTTAATTTCACTAGGATGGCTAGGTTATGTTCCAGCCCTTTCCTCAGTGGTTCTAATTAACATTTCCATTTTAGACAATCCTTTTGTTCTTTCTAAACAGCAATTGTTACCAAAGATTGCATTGTTTTTGGTAGTTTAAATATATGCCTTAGATTGCATTTCATATGCAGTAATCTTTGGAGATTAATCAACTTCAAACCACTATATTCTAAACAATGGAAATAAATATCTTGGTCCTACGATGCAGAGCTTACAACCCGTACTCTAAAGGTACATTCAATACTTCTTTAAAGTCTCCTTCACGTTTTGGTTCATTTATCGTCAAACATTAATAGTCCCCAAATCCCACATCAAATGGTTCACTTGAAATCTAAAATAAAACCTTATTATTTTACCCTGGAGATATCCTTGTGATGTACATATCCTGATAAATTATCATTAACAAACACCCCCTCTCTTCCACTCCTCCCCTTACCCCCTTCCTGGTCCTCTCCTTCATATTAATAAAACTGCTTTTACATCTTCTACTGAGTCAGTCATCACCACTAAATTTAAACGGAAATCAAACTTGTGCAGTTGTACAGAGAGAGTTATTATACACTGCAGACTTGAGGCAGACAGTTTTAACTCAAATGACAGAACAAATTATTACTGCGCAGATACATCAGTTTGCGGTTCATTGACCAGATGGTCATGCTTAAACCCCAGTGGCAAAGGAAGTTGCCAGGTGCCTCATTTAAGTCCACATAAGATAGTTTAGATGGCACGATATGTTCGGTTCCTCAAGGCAATCATCGGTAGGTTGACAAAATACAGATAATCAATAGGGTAATTTTTTTTAGTTTTAGTTCATTCATTCTTTTCGTATTCTTGGATAAAATGCAAGAATTAGGGTAGTAAAAGAGCTGTAGGCAGAGTTCTCTGACAAGCAAATAACAGAGTTTTGTGTGCAAAATATCAGACTTGTTGCAAAAGGTTAGGCCTATATAGTTGGCCAATATAATACATTCATTTTACACTAATGATACTTACAAAGAGATTTTGTAACAAATTCTTAGCCAGCCAGCAGTTGAGAAATACTGGAATGAATAAGTTTCGAAGCGGTTTGGAAAATATCTGGAAAATAAAATGGGAGAAAAGAATTTTACATTTATCAACAATTGCTTGACACAACAGCTGAAAGAATTAATGTTTTCACATTTTTTGTTTGCAGAATTGTTAACAAAATATTAAAGCTATATGTTCAAAGGTCATGAATATTGCCCACAATTATGCTAGATAATCAGATAATGATCAATTATGTTACATTTGAAAATCCGCCCTTTATGAAGACTGCCGTTCATTTTTCGCCAACGCCCACTTCTTCACCATTCAAGGTTATTATAATGCTTTACTGATCGGTTCAACTGCTGCTCACCCTGCTTCCCTTACAGTCTATACAAAACCAAGCTGCAAAATTGATTCTGTGCAGAAGAAAATATGACAGTGCCAGGGACTGTCTTTTCACTTTACATTGGCTCCCCATTGAGCAACGCATTACTTTCAAGGCTCTTTGTTTGATTCATAAATATATTAATAAACAGGCCCCCGATTATTTGTGTAAGATGTTTACTAAGTGTGTTTCGTCATACCGCATAAGAAGCATATCTGCTTCTACTTTCAACGTTCCCGCCACCCGCACAAAACAGTTTGGCAACCATGTATTTTCTGTAACTGGGGCCAGGCTGTGGAACGACTTGCCGTCTTCGGTTGCTGATCAATCCACATTTCTCTCTTTCAAAAAAGCTCTGAAGACAGTTCTCTTTAATAAGGCATTTAAGAAATACTATTCTTTCTCTTTTCTGTCTTGTTGCTGTTTTTGTTCATTTGTATGTTTTTATTTTTTCCTTGTAAAGTGCCATAGAATATATCGTTTTAGTTATGGCGCTATATAAATGCCTTAATATTATTATTATTATTAATATTAGGAACGTTATAGGGAACGTTTGAGCCTGTGTCTTACATAATCAATTTGCCAAGCCTAGCAAAGGAAACGAGCGTGGAAAAGTCACTTGCACAGCTCAATTTTCCCGCAATCTACCGCGAGTGCCTATTCAAATGCCCGAGGCAGGTAAACTGTTATAGCAGTGGTATTAAAGGGCACACTTTCAAATCAACATTTCAACCAGTACTCTTCTGCCCCTTCACAAGTAGTTTCGACACTCCACTGAGATATTTAATTGTCTCTTTTAAAACTCTGAAGGGGCTGGGAACAATCTGGAGTCCCAACTAGTCCAAAGGGAAAGTACTTTTTATTTGAAAAACTTTCTAGAAATTTTTAGTGTCAAAAAATGCAATGATACACATACTTGCAGAAAATCAAACTCAATATCAAGTTTTAGTTCACTTATGCCTGACCTTTGACCTGTTATTTACCTGACATTACAATATTTTGTTCAGACATGAACTACATCTAGACAGTTTAGTTACTTCATTAACTTTTTTATATTTTGTTTGTGGAGCACCTCAGCCACTATTTAATAATGATAAATTAAAATCAGTTCCTGACTAACTGGACAGAAGATTTTCTCCTTTGGCATGTGGACTCTGAACTCTTAGTTCACACTGACATTCTCACACGCCCTTTGTTCCCTCTGCTTTAATTAAAACTCTCATGGAGGGATCATCTGCATTCCTGCAACTGCATACCTCCAACAATAGGATCATCCTGACTATTACATAACCCAAATTTACATAACTAAGGTCAGAGGGCTGTGGACAAAAACAAGTTCTGCTCCTGCCCTGTGACAAACATACTAGAATTGAGAGACAAAGAAAATTACTTACAGTGAAAATAAAAGGTACAGAGTTGATAAATTCAATGATGAGAAAAACACTCAGTATTTGGTTAAGAAGATTTCCCTGAAAGAAAGAGAGAAAGAAGTTTTTGTAAAATTATCAGAAATTACTTCCTTATTTCTTCTAACCACTGCATGTCAACCTTTTTTTTCTTGATACATATGCAGAATGATGTACAACCTGTTTATTCTACTCTACTACACCTTAAGTTGCGCATAGGAGTGATTTTCATCAAGAAAGTAGTAAATTCAAACTTTTTATGACTTTCATGACAAAAAAGATCTGTGGAAATGTGATATCTATAGCTTCCATGAACTTTAAGCCATTTTCGTGGCCAGTGTAGCCTACCTGTGCAGGCAATGTAAAATTCCCCAGCACCATTGTCATGATGTTAGACTTGTATATTTTACAACAAAAATGTGAGATAACTCTGATAATGCCAGAAAATAACCTTTAGGCTTATATTGCATGTAGTCATCACATGAAAGTCTTACATGCACACAAAATAAACTCTGTTAATTAATCGCTGTAGATGCATGCCCATAAAAACTATATTAGCTGTTTCTACATGAAATGCATCCATAAAGTAGTTATTCTTGCAAAGGGCAGCATTTTCATGTGAAATTGAAATGCTAGTGCATTATTAAAACATCTGCACTGTCATGGACAAGACAGTAAGAAGAATTGGCCTTGAAGTTTGCTCGGAATTGCAAAACAAAAACTGAAGTTTGGAACATCGAGCCCTTTAACTACATAAAAACCCTCTGGTTAAAGGAAACGATGCTATCCAATACACTTGACAATAAAGGCAACGTTCCATTAGAATGATTTATTCGTTTTCAGATGTGTGGGCAGTGGTTCGCAAAATATAGCTTTTCACAATCTCTTCTACTATAACATTATTGTGGTAAAGTAAACTACATGCACGCCCGTGATGAAGAACATTATTATTCACCAGACATAGATGCCTTGGGCACTTAATGGCCAGACGTGCAGTGCATAGCAAAATCTAAAAGACAGATCAATACAGGACGTGCCCGTGAATGAAGTATTAAGGGTAATGTGGTATTTCAGATCGAAACTCTGTTTGATTTTGTTCGAATTTCCGACAATATCGCAAAGCTGCTTTCAGGCGCGTAGCCAAGGGGGGGCAAAGGGGACGACTGCCCCCCCATGATCTTTTGTTGTTGTATGTTTTTATGATATCGCTAGTAATTTCAAGCTTACATGGCAACTTACAAGACCTGGGAAGTGCCATTTCCAGCGATCTGGGAGGCATTTTCAGCCAAAATTTTCTTGTGCGCATAGCGCCAACTCATGGTGGCGCTAAACTTAGATAGTTTTGAATGCAGAATCTACGGCTCTGATAGTTTGCCTACAGGTTAACCCCTCCCTTGGCAAATTCCTGGCTAGGAGCCTGCCTGCTTTACCCAAAAGATTTCAATCAGCCATTTACGACAGTTGATCTCTCGGCTAATACTGACTTTAACGGCCGTGATACAGTCAGGCAAAGTAGACTAGATTTACATTAAACTCTGATACTGAATGTGGTAGGAGCTAGACTTAAGTGTTTTGAAAAAGCAACTGACAGATTTAAATTTCTCAAACATTTAAATTTTAAATAATTGTTCTGATGATTGAAACCGATCTCACAAAGTAATATTAGTCTTGCATGTTTAAATGGCGATGGGGAGACATTTACACATGCAGTGCTACCTGCAAATAGTTTGAGTGAAAGTCATGGAGAGCTACAAATTGAAACATGAAACGGCTTACCTTATACTGAAGACAGAGAAGAAGGATTGCTTGCAACAGGCTTATAATTGCGATGGCTACTTGAAGAGCCCAAAGCCAAGTGTGTCTCTCAACCCAAAGTAAGGCCACCCTGTACGGGGGAAGAGAGAGTACGATCGGTTATACTATATATATTCATGATTTTCTGTAAATGTTTTCTAACACAGAATATTGGTTAAAGGACATTCAAATGCTAGTATGATGATATACCTGTATACTAAATATTCCCCAAAAGGTTAAATTACTGTAATATGGGTTCAATAATCATATTACATATATACATATATATTGATAATTATATATAAAAGGAAGGTCACTTCCTTGTAACGATCAATAGCTTTGTGGGAAACAATCCCAATCTGCTCTGGCAGAAAGGGGTGTTAAAGGGGTCTTCAGTCAAAGAATATGTGTTTAATTTAATATTTAATTAATTTTTTCTTATTTTTAATTTTTATGTTTTTATATTTTTAATTTTTATAATGAGAATTTTTTATCATAAATAATTTTAATTAATATAGAAGACTTCCTTTTACATTGTATTTTTTTGTGATAAAACAAATAAATAAACAAAAAATAAACAAGTTTGATTCAATTGAACTCAAATTAATTCAAAATCCAAACAATTAAACTGTAAAGCAAATTGTACAATTCAAGTATTACTGGACAGATTTCTGTAATTCCAATTTTCACTGAAAGATTCACTGAATACCGACATAACATGTAAGATTTAAAAAGCATTAACATCAGCATTCCCATCGGATTAAATATGGAAAAGACCAGACAAGTTGTATCACCATGGTGATCAAAATTGCTGACTTTTCTCACAAAGTCATATTACCTGAGCATTTCTTATTGGCTGGCGCCCTTACCCGACGTACTTCTTTGTGTTACCGATTATTTCATATACTTGTCCAGTTGGAACATATATCAGTAATTAAAAGTTCTTTTAAGAAATGTCCAGTCATTTTTAACATTATAACACCAAGCCAGAGTTTGGATGTAGTATATATACAACCATATAGTCCTATAGTCACCATAAATATAGACCTATATTTCATTGTTTTCTTCACTTTTGGAATAAAAATAATTAAACTTTACTTTCATAACTGCATTAATTCTCTTTGATAGTTAGTCAGAGAAATGTTCATTATTTATAGTGTACCTTACTTTTACACCAAATTAGAAATGTTTTGCCAATAGAGCTCCCAACAGATAGCTTTAGGCACACAAGTGTGTAAATGAGGAAGGGTATTTTATAATTTAACAATATATGAGGCTCTACAGAGCTGAAACTAATTTAAGACCTACAGACAGAACTCTCCAGGCTTATAAAGCCCCAATGCCTGCAAAGCGTTATCAAAAGCTTTCTTAAGAAAATGTCAAGCAGGCTAGAAAAAAGCTGGGAATTACAATTGCCAACTTAAGAAAAAGGTTAAGTTTCTTCAGTTATTAAATGTCAATTTTCATTTTACACTTAAATCGATTTTAATGGAATGTGTTTTCCTTTTCTTTCAAATTTGAAATGACATGAAAGAGAGACACATGAGGATTAGAGGTGGTAAACTATCAGTATAAACTGATAATAAAATATGATCGATTTGTTATATTTCTTTAAGGTAATTTTGATATAATATAATCTAATTGATATGCATGAAAAGTTAACCAAATGTCACCTAAATTTGAAGTGTGAGCATTGTTTGCAATGTATTCCAATGTTATGATACAAAATGTATTGTACAAGTGTGAAATAACATGACAGACTTTTTACATTCCACCAAAAAAGTTTACCTTCCCCTACCCTCCCCCCCCCCCCATTATTATCCAGCTATTAAAAATTATGAATTTAGTAACCCATAAAATAATACCCCACCACCCCGCCCCTCCCCCTCCCTGGATCATATACCAAACTTTGACTCAAAGATATGAAGTTGACCTGGCACCTTTTTGAAAGTTAACTAGTAAGATACTAGAGTATCATGTATATTTCTAAAATTATATCACAGTCTCTGAGAAGAGATGAATTTATCCAGAATTGCATCGGTTGTATAAATTACATAACTGATGAACTTACAGAATAAAACCTGATCATACTAAAAAAAAACTCATAAAATGTTGTACAATAAATCTTTTGATGATCGTTATTGTAGTTTTGGATAGTTATTCAGGCAGATAAATTCGAACGCATTAAGATAATGTACGTGTTTGAGGGTAATGATGTCCCGTCCATCATAATATATATCATTTCATCATTAAATGGCATTAAACTGAAAATATGCAAAGTCCACCATAAAAGAGAAAAATTGCCGTCATTATCAAATTTAACCCAATTCATTTTCTATTTTTCATATTGCAACTTTTTAACAAATGTCAGACCGCACATTATAAAAATTACTCTACACATTAGAAAGACTTTTATAAACTATGAAATATTTGATAAAAATATGTCAATTCATATAAAGTTCTGCTCCAGGATTATACCATTGGTGATTACAGAAGCTTGGTAAAATTTGTTAATAAACAAAACCAAAATCTTGAGTAAACTTTAAAAAAAACATTAATTTTACTAGTCGTCCGTTATAGCCTCTAAAAGTACTAGCAAGTCAAATAATGCTAGCCAAGTTTAAATTTCACAATTAAAGCATTTCAAAAACACCCCTTAAAATACACTTTGCCAATGTCTGAAGAAAAAAAATTCTAGCCTCATAAACTCCTGAAAAGTATGTACCGTTGAGCACAGTTAGTTACTAAAAAAATAAAAACTAGAAATCTTGACTTAACTATAAAAAAACCATTAACTTTACTAGTCCTCCATTATTGCCCTTACAAATACTAGCAAGCCAAATAAATGCTACCCATGTTTAAATTTCACCATTAAAGCATTTCAAAAACACCCTTAAGGTACATTTTTCCAACGTATGACAAAAATTCTAGCATCACAAACTCCAGAACCTTTGAGCAGTATGAGCGAGTTTTATCACACTAAAATTTGAGGACAGTAATGATGGCCTTACAAGGATGACAATTATGTATGGCAACATAGTAAGCTGCTGCAGTACAAAAGTACACCTATGTATGAGTGTATGCGTGCATGTATGTTTGTATACATGTACGTATGTATTACCTACCATCTAATATGATCATTTGGATCAGAGTTTATATTTTCTGGGGATTCCATGCATCCAATAGAAGGTACGCTGCCACAGGGTTCACAACTGCAGAGAAAATAAACACAGGCAAGAAGTAGGATTAATACTTAGAATACTCACAGCACACACAGTTAACATACAATAGTACCTAACAATACTGATAATATACTGTACATACAACATACATTACAATATATATATACTTACAATGTTTACCAGAAATATTCACAACAACATTAAATATACACAATACTAAAAATACTCACAATACTACATACACAATATTTACAATACTAAAAATACTTACAATACTTAGAAACACAATATCTACAGTACTAAAAATACTCACAATAATTACACAATATCTACAATACTAGAAATACTCACAATAATTACACAATATTTACAATACTAAAATATAATAATAATAAAATAATTACTGTACTTAATATTAAAACTGTATTCAATTACTGTAAATAATTACCGTAAATAATTACTGTAAAATAACAACCCAAAACTTGGTGTAAAGAGGTACAGAAATAATCAATGGTGTTACTAAATTTCAGCATATTTTTTTTACATTTGCAGACTTTGTCATAAAATGTAATAGAGGTATGATGTCTCACAATCACCCTTTATTTCTTTACTCACCAAGTTGTGTTGCTAGGCTCCACAAAGCCGTCTTGTTCATTACATCCATAGCTGGGAAAAATAAAGAAAATGTCTCATTTGTCATCTTGTCTAAGATGTATTCATTCATTTTCTCAGTTCCATTCATTTATATATCAACACCATCGATCTCTGTATGTTTACAGTACTTAGGGGTATGCAGGGGGTCCATGGAAAAATTGGGGGTTTCTGAAATGCCAAATGGGTCGGGCAAATTGTTTTGCTGACTTTTAATACTAGCAGATGAATAGAGATAGTCAGAAGAAGTCTGAAAGTGTCTTTAACTTCTGCTAAGAAGGCTCAAACTTTCCTGTCCAAAGTCGTGATGGGGCAGAGGTTGCTGCAGGTGACATATCTCTCCCTAATCTGTGAACATGTCTTCCACTTCCCTAGGAGTCCACGGATGGAAAAATTGTTGAGAGATAATATAACATATGTAATACAGCATCAATATCGCACATAACTTTACAATATGCTATACAAATGTTTGCCACAAACTGTGATATTATACAGTAGCTCATACACCCAACTAAATGATGAATATACATAGCTGGCGATTATTACACTTTTATTGCCAAACTTGTTTACTTGTTTCATGTACCTGTATATATCAATTCAAAGAGAAATTATAGACACTGACATTTAATTAGTTCTGCCAATTAATTAACACGCTGTGTTAGCAATAAATAATGTAGTACCAGATACACTGAGTTGGCTTCATATGTAATAGGCATCAGAACCTTAAAGGTAGTCAGTATAGGCCCCAAACTATAGCACGCTATAATTGCTAGAAGTTTTCTAAAAGTACTTTCCTGGAGGTCTTTACTCTCCAAATTGTTCTCAGACATTTTTAAGGGACACACAAGATGACTGAATGTCCCAGTTAGGAATATTTCCCCAAACTCCCCAAAGGTTGTAATAAAAGCAGTTTAAGAATTTTGACCAAAGATGACCATATTTGAATATCTAGCATATTTGGGGAAAATGCAGCATACCTTTAACGTTACAGAATTAAGACATTCACAATTCACGTCCTTGCATGATGTGTAATTTCACACCATCATGTTTAACCTACTTACAATTGATTGCTGTAATCAGCTGAAAACTAGCTCACTGGTTTGGTTATCCACCAAAAACGATACTTAATTAATACCTGTAAGTTGGCCTGACGTTTCCTTCCTAGCAGGATCTTCTTCAGATCGTCTCCTGCTAGGATCGAAACGTCAGGTCAACTAATTTTTACACATTCTCTTACACAGGCTCTCTAGTGGATAAGCAGTTTGCTATCAGTTTTATTTTATTTTAATTAATACCTGTCTACTAATTGCAAAAACACTCTGATCTATCTATAATCTATAACAGATGGTAACATTCTTGAACAGTGCACACCCCCAATAAAAGCCTGAGCTAGAGAACATGTTACAGATACTTTTGAATGATAGATTTGAAATGGGAAAGCTAGGCAGTGAGGCTCATTCTCTAATGTATTAAAGAATGTTGCCAGGTGCATAAGAAGGCTATAGGTCAAAAACATCACCTATAAACACCAGCTGATATTACATCTATGAGATTAAATAATTTGGATATGTGATGAAAAATGCTGCTCGGGCAACCAAAAATTGTGCCCCCCACCCCCCTCCCACCCATAATTGCTTACAGATGTCATTTTTAGGTTATTCATTTCCACGGCGAACATCGTCTGCAAACATACAGCTCACAGTATATATTAACCCCTTTAAATTACTTTCCTTTGTTTTGACAGGTAATCCTCTTAACTTTCCATCAAGGAGATAAATGCAAATAAACAAAACATACATGCCCACCAATTTCACTGATTACAACAACAACCAAAATTCTGTAGGCACAAACCTTTCTCATACTTGTTCAAATAAATAATCTATACATTGAAACATGATGCTACTGGCTGGTAGCTGCATGGGTGTCCTTTATAATCTGCAAAGTGACAGACTGCTATGTCAACGCTTCACTCTCATTATAAACTGGGGCTATGCAGAGGACATTGCTTCAAGTATTTACTTTTAATTTCTACAAGATGTTTAGAAATCTTGACATGTTCATAAATTGAAAGTTCATCTAAACAGTTTGAAATATTTCAGTCAGGGAAGAAAATGAGTGCAAAAAAGTATCGTGGCTATATTATTACCCTGCAGTACTGAGGCATTACACAATGAGTTGCTAATGATGTGATATCTTAGGTGGAATCAGTCCATATATATGTAACCTCTGGGTTCAAACTTGTTACAAATTCTTGGTGTCCTTGCAACACATATTACACCTTTAATAATATTAAAAGAGACTTATATAGCACCAAATCAGTAGACAAACGTCACTGCTCAAGGTGCTTTACAAAGAAAGCAGAGTAATTTACAAAAGAACAAGTATCACAATTTGAGATGGTAAGAGGTATCAGGATCATTGTTTTAGTTCGGATTGGATATATGTTGGATCAATATCAAACGAAAGAGCATTATCCAAGGACCAAAAAAAACATGATGAAGAAGTTAACAACACCAATTAGCGTAAGTTATATTACTACTGTGTGCTAGCCCTTATTAAGGCTATATCACATACAGTCTGTGTGAGTTGCAATTTGGGGCAAGTAACTGGAGGTCTTGATTCATGTGATCTCCCAAGAGTTGATCCCACAGTCTTGCAGGATCACTGTTACAGGTTCGCAACCCTCTCCGAAAGTGGGAAATTACAATTGTTGGGTACTTCTGATCCTGGGTATGTGACTGGGTTCACACCATGAAGTTAATCCTCCCTTAACTGCAGTATCAGATCCTCCTTGCATCATTCTCAAATGTGACCAAGTCTACAGACCACTATGGTTGCATGCATGCTTATGTAGCTAGGCTGGGGCCAGAAGAGGGATGTGACCTCCCCCCCCCCCTCCCTCTCGCTCCCTGCCTTTTGTACAATTGGACAATTTAACTTGACAAGCTATAGGACACCAACACTTTGCCCCTCCTTAAATTGTTGGTGCCACCATCCTCCTGCCCCCACTCAGAATTTTACTGGCTATGGGCATGTTTGCGCCATGAGCGTCTGTTTTTGACAGATACCGACGCATTTTAAATTTCCATTATTATTATTATTATATTTGGCTGATCTGGCTTAGCTAACTGAACTGTAACTTAAAATACAAATCATCATAGAGAGCTGTTTTTTGTTTATGCAAGCTCAAAATGATAACAGGTTTGACTACAGTGTGACAGCATCAAGGCATTCAAGTGTTACCTTTGGAAAATGTACATGATGCCGCAGGCAGCTTTAATAGCTAATGGCTCTTCAAATGAAACACAAGAGGCTGCATACATGTATGCAGCTCTGTATATTCATGACATCGCATTGCGTGACAATTCGAGCTGGTTAAACACAACCTCTTCCATCAAAACATTCCTGAAATCCAGGAACCTCCACTGAGATAGCTACAGACACTCAAGAGAATCATATACAGTATGACGATGACAATGTAAGTTGATGAAAGTAGCTGTTGTCCGGCACAGCAACATTTATTTACTCTATTGTCACTGATCGAGATGACTGAAAGATCATTTGAAGGCTGTTTACAGATCTACAAATGTGGAAAGGATATAAGCCAGACCTGTGCTATAATGCTAATAAGTAATTAAAACTGTATCTATGTATGTGTATCTATATGTATCTGTTTATGTGTATCTAAAGTACATACATACATACAAATGCATATGTGCATGCATGGTCAGAGCCTGATTATACATATTCTAATACATATATATTCAAAGCTGCACATATCATTTCACCCAGGTAAATTTCTATTCCAAACTTTTGACCTTGGAATATTGCCCATTCAGGCTGTACTTGATCACTAGCGTAGTTATCATTCCGTCCTATTTTAGAATAACATTAACCACAATGACTCACTATAATTATAGGCACAGGATCATCCCATCCTAATTATACAGACACAATCTGGTGCAAATTAGCTGCCCAAAAGTGATATATCAAAGATAGCCAGATCAGCTAGTGGCTGCTTTGTTCATGTTACAATTAAAGAACAACATTAATTAGCAGAAGTGTTTTGATACATGTGGAATATTATTACTTCATAACAGCTTGATGAATAGATAATTTGCCAGGAGTGTTAGAAAATAATAATAAAAAGTCCCCATTCTGTATAGAAGGCTTTCACATTAATCAATAAGCAATTAATCCCTTGTCAATCCATCAACTATATATCATGTGTCCAACTCTCAATGTTCATTAAACTTACACTTAGAAGCAATTAAAGCTATGAAGTTATCAATAAAGCTAAACATATAGCCTACAGTATGGCAATGCTATCTCAAGCAATAATTAGTTTGTCATGAGACATCTTAATTTTGCACAGCCTAAGCCGGTGAGAGCAAGCCGGTAAATTAAACTGATCATCTGAAGCAGTATATATCTATGAGTGGTGTAGCAGTGTCTGTGCTAGTAGTACTATCATCTTTCTGCTTATGGCAGCAGGGCAAATTTTTTTAAAGGATTTTTGTCTGACAACCTGCAGGTCTTATTTTTGGTTATCCAAACCGCAAATGTGGTTGTCCAAATAAATGTAGCAAAATACTGAGTGACCAATATATGTTCATGATATGAGAGATGCTGAATGGAGCAACAACACTTTGGATTGGTAAAGCTACCCTATGAGTAGTACATACAGTAGGCCTATATATCACTGTTCTTGTTTTATATCATTTTCAGTATTCTCCAAAATGCTGAAGAGTATGATAACAATTTATCATTGTTACCTATCTGTGCTATTTTAAGTTGTAAACTGCATTGGATATAAACAACTATTTGTCTGCTGGACGACCTCGAGCCAGAGCAGATGCTGGTCGTCCCAATAGAAATCTGCTCCGTGCTCGGTCCACCGTTAAAAATGTGACCTGCTTTTTAGGCTAATACTATACTTCATTCGCACGCTGCTATTGATGCACAACATAAAGAGCATGCATGCAATTAATCAAGACTGAAGTAACCTAACACCTGCAGGATCATAACTTTTGTTTTAAACTAATCAGGACCAAAAATAGTCATTACTGTTCGGACTTGAAATAATTTTAATAATTCAGATCGATGTACTTCTAGTGTGTATAATACCTCATGTTTAGCTATAGTCTTTCCCTTGATTTTGACCTCATCCAGCAGCTGCATGTTTTACAGCGGCTATACCCTATTATAGCGGCTATACCCATACTAAATAATTAACTTAGGACTGGTAAATTTAATCTACGGAATTAATCAGGAGCAGATAAATTCTATTTCCCCTGCTAACCGAGTTTAAAAAAGCATTAACCGTGACACAAACCTAAACATGAAAATATTGATAGGATAGAGGTAACACTGTCCTATAAACAAACTTTGTCAATCAGCTATGAAATATCTTATTCTATTTGGGAGATAGTCACAGATTTAATGTTTCTTCATACTAAAATTTTTAGTTAAAATGTTGAATTGGAAGCCACCAGACATGTAAGTTGTAATCCATCAGCCCTTGCATGTTTCTCCCACATTTGTGGTTGCTTAAGCGTTGTAAAAATAACTGCTGATTATTATTATCATTATTATTATTATTATGCAAGGTTGAAGACTTGATCAAGTAGAAATATGACATCATCAAGCCACATGTGATTCTATTTTTAAAATGTTTCACCAGTGCTTTATGTTTTTTACAGATCTTACAAAATATTTCTCCCCGTTCATAGGTGTTATATAATTTGACAGAGAATAAGATTATTCTGTATCATTTATATAGCAAAACTGGTATTGTGAAATGGACAAATTGCGATCAAAATGCAAAGATGTATACATATATATATATATATATATATTTTTGTACACATGCATGTTAAATCATTTCCAGAGCTTGCAGTGATGTCAATAGCCAAAGCAGTGATCAACAACAACAATAACAACTATCAGCCCAATTTTTATATGCAACTAGTTGGATATTTATGACTTTGTTGTGTTTAGTTTAAGTTAGTATTTCCCAGTTAGGGTCAACTGGGAATTAGCTCAGAAGCTGATTTGAGACCCTTTCCGTGAGATGATCTTGGATAAATATGTACCGTCTTACTACAATGAAAACCTTCTCTTATTGGTGAGTATTCATTTGAATTTCCGACCTTTAGTAACACTGCTGTTCATTTTTCGCCACGCCAGCTTCTTCACCTTTCAAGGTTATTAGTCTGGAACGTTAGCCTGTGTGTTATGTAATCAATTCGCCAAGCCTAGCAAAGGAAACCAGCGTGGAAAAGTCACTCGCACAGCTTGAATTTCCCGCGATGAACCACACAAGAGCCTATTAAAATTCCTGAGACAGGTACACTGTTATGGCAGTGGTATAATAGGGCGCATTTTCAAATGTCAGAGAGTTACTAGGCAGGCTCCCTCAGTCAGATGGACAGCGTCTGAACACTTTCTCAAACTACTCATGGAGGTCGTACCTCATTCATCATCTCTTCAGTATGTGCAGCTAAGGTGAACCATGGAGGTAAAACAGCATGTAGGACCATTTTTTACCTCCATGGGTGAACAGAGTTGTTTAAAAAACTGTTGAAAGAACAGAGTCAGACCCCATGCAGTTCCTAATTTGCAAACCAAATCCATTGACTAAGACTCAACAATTGACAACACAGCAATTTGGACAGAATAGGGTCAATTGCACTCCAAAGTGCAAACAACCGTTTGCAGAAATTTGGTTACTGCATATTCAGTGTAGCTTTCGTGACAGTTAATTACAGTTATGACCCATTTGATGGTTTGTATCATGGGATTTTTATGCTAATAACTATTCAAAAGCAACCTCAGTGTACATACTATATAGGCAGACAGAGCTGAGCTACGTATTGACTACACAGAGCGTTTTGTGCATTAGTAACAGTCTCCATGGTAACATGGGGCTTCATATAAATTAGGTTTGCAACAAAGCAAAATTTCCTTCTGCACATGACCTGTTTTATAAGCCATATTGAATTAATGACTTTTTGATATGACAGATAGCTTGCAAACTCACTGTTGTATTTCGACCTTAATTAACGAAGGTATCAACAAAACTGAAGAAGCTTGTGGTTGTCTGCTCTGTTTAGTTTAGTAATCCCAAGGGTTAGGATTAACCAACATTTGAAACCCAATCTCTCTGATGATCTTTAAGGACCATTACACCGTCTTCTTCAATTAGCCATCTCTACTCTGTTTAGTTTAGTAATCCCAAGGGTTAGAATTAGCCAACATTTAAAACCCTATCTCTGTGATGATCTAGTATGAGCCATTACACTGGCTTCAACAATTAGCCCTCTCCGCTCTGTTTTAGTTCCCAAGGGAATCCCAAGAGGTTAGGATTAACCAACATTTGAACATTTGATAGACATGCACATCACTTCCAGTGGCATTTTCTATACTTTCCTTCAATTTTGATTCATGTATACATAGTTGAACACAGGCTGTATATATATTATAGTGCCGAGACTATTAGCTAGATCAAGGGGCTGTTAGCTGATGAGCTCAGCTGGTCCTTGGGCGAAAACAAAACTCAACAGAGAGACAAACATGTTATGGCCTCAAAATGTATTTGGTGTTAATGTCATCCATGAGGTACTTGCTCTGTTATTCGTTCATCTGTGTTACAATTTCCCCTTTGGTTGCACTATGACATATCTACACCAGAAGTTTGCCTATAGTTGCCCTTTAAACTTAAGGGATAAGAACAAATGTTCTGACATACGTCACTTGTCATTTAGCCTCTGAAGCAGATCCTGCTAGGATCGAAACGTCAGACCAACTTACTTTTACATATACGTCAACTACGTAACTTCTTATTACAGTCTCTGAGATGGAATTTGTTTGTCCTCTTGTCATCTCTCCTACACCTTTATTTTGTTACATTTTTGTTTCCCTTCCTACACAATGCACACTGCAGCAGTCAGGCGCGTAGCCAAGGGGGGGCGAAGGGGGCAGCCACCCCCCCCCCTTGAGCATATTTTTTAAAAAGTTTTTTAATGTTTTTATGATATCGCTAGTATTTTCAAAAGAGAAAATGCTAAGATGCAACTTACAAGGCCTGGGAAGTGCCATTTCCAGCGATCTGGGAGGCATTTACAGCCAAAATTTTCTTGTACGCTTCGCGCCAACCATGGTGGCGCTCCGCTTAGATAGTTTGCAATGCCGAATCTACAGTTTCGCCCCTCCCTTGGCAAATTCCTGGCTACGCGCCTGGCAGCAGTGCACTTTTTCAACTTTTCATGGGTCTGATTAACTAAAGGTCATTTTAGGAAATTCATTTATTACAGTGCTTGATTGGGTAGTGGGGAGGGAGGGGAGGTGGGGGAATGACTTTGGTTTATGTTTGTGAAATATATAAAGATTGTAATATGTTTAGTATCTCCTATTTCCATATAGAAATATTTATTTTACAATCAGCAAACTACATATTTTTTTCAAGTTTGCATATATTTATGCTGAAATTAAAAGAATATGTAATACCTATATATAAGTGCTTTGGCACAGAAAATATGTTAATTGCAAAACATAAGATCTTAATTATGATGTACAAATTAATAATGGTATGGATAATACCAATCCTACAAATCTTAAAAGTACTTCAGCATACGCAATGTCACATTTTCTGAAATTTTGCAAAATCAGTTTGCGATTACTCGAAAAATCATAAGAATCACAAAAAATATCTTTGCTCCTTAGTTCAATCTGGATGTAAATTGTTTAATGTAGACTTTTGACAACATGATATTATTTCACTTGAAAATCTGCCCTTTAGTAAGACTGCCTTTAATTGTTCACCTTACTAGGTTATGAGACTGGAACATTAGCCTGTGTGTAACGTAATCAATTCAACAAGCCTAGCAAAGGAAATGGGCGTGGAAAAGTCACTTATACAGCTCAAATTTCCCGCGAGCTACCACACGAGAGCCTATTAAATGGAGTAAGGTAAACTGTTATGGCGTTGGTATTAAAGGGTGCATTTTCAAATATGAAATTTTCTTACCAGTTTGCATTCCTTGGATTTGTGTCTAGGCAGGCTCTGACTACGTAAAGGGCACATGATATCAACTTGATGGTAAAATTGAAAAGACGAATACGGACACCTGGAGGAAAACAATCAGAAAATAGGTTAAAGGTGATTGATCGATCGGGTTTCATAATTGATATATAGCCACAAATATTTATCAAAATCAAACAGAAATGTCGATCTATACAAAAAGGTTGTTGTCTCAAAACTTGTTTTCTGTCAGAAAATTTTCCTCACATTGAAAAGTGAAAAGTTATAAAAAGTGAGCTGTTGGTGAAAAATTACAAAAGATGTAATAGCAAAGTGTGATTTAGCTGAAAATATCATTCAAATACTGCAAGTTGGGCAAGAGAATGCACATAGGATTTATTTTTTGTCAGAGGATCTTTGGATAACTTTTTGGTGTGCTTACTAAAATCATACACATATGTTCCACTCCCCCTTTAAGTTTACGTGTGACCCCCCCTAATTTCTCTCCTCATTTTTCCTGAAGGACCAAGGCCTCTAGGAGGAAAGTAAGGATACCTATAAGATACCATACGGATACCTAGATTCTAGTATTCCTATTGTTGGGAACCCTGGTACCGCCAAATTTTGGCAAAAGTTAGCACCAAAAATACCCAAGATATTTTATGTCATGCAGTTTATTGATACTACACACGTTGCCAGTACACTTTCATTGCAACATAATTAACATATTGTACTTCAGTTCTTAAAAAGTCTGACTTACTTGATCTTTGATTCTTGATAAAGTATAGCTGAAGCCGCTCCTTAAATGTCTGCTCGTGTACATAAAATTCAACTTGGACCCTGGGGAAAGGAAAAGAAGAAACCAATATAATTCTCTGCATCATTTAATGTTAAATGAACCAAGGGACCTTCGGTTATATGGAAAAAGTTTACCACAATCATATTCACCTAAAATATAATATAAATCCAATGAATTTGCATAATAAATGGCACTTTCTCTTCTTTTATTCTTTCCCCTTCATGAACACAAATTATCTGATTCATAGGACAACGTTCTGATCAAAGTTATAGAGGTGATGATAATATTATCTGTCCTGCCATTCCTCCCAACCACTCTTGTGTTATATTACATACATTTTTCCTCTTCCTCTTTTGCATGAAAGTTGAAGGAAAACAACATGTTTAAAAAAAAAAAAACACTGGTAGCAAAACTGACCAGATTCTACCTGTGCAGTATACCAGCAACTGTATCAACTTTATCAACTACTGACTATTGCAAAAGTAATTCCCATTAGCTATAATATAGAGATTGACTAAGAGACTGACTTCGGTCAGCTTGCGGCAATTTGATAAGCCAAAGATGGCTTCTTCGCGAGTTCTTGCTTGCAGGAGGATCTAAAATACATACATCAGAGTTAAAAGTGTTCCACCCCTAACCCTATCCTCCACCTATTCTCCAGACCACATGTCACCCTCTAGTAATCTACCACCACCCCATCTCCTTTAGGATAAAAGCAGTCAGTGAGGGACATAGTCCACCAAATTAATCGTGTGATACCGTACATATATTGTGAGTATATTACATAGTAGAAATGAAATAAAGCAAAGATGAGCCAATTTATTTGTCAATTTTATTTTATTTTTCGAAATGAGAAATAATTGACTTTGACAAAATGACAATCCAATATGTAATTTAATTAAAAGAAATTAAAAAAAAGCAGATACTCAAAAAAAAAAAAAAATTAACAGGCTTGAAAGCAAAATTTGTCAACTTAACCAGCATATATATCTTCAAGATTTAATAATTTATAAATTTAATTTTAGCTTTGATTTTTGGGCAAACTGAATCCAGCGAGCATTGACCAGGCCTGGCCATGACACATAGGAGCCCAATGGCCCACCTTGGAGATCCTGTGCCCCCAGTCCCCCCCTCCTCATCAGTGCGACCATCATGTGTACAAAAGTGTCACATTACAGGCCCACATGAGTATTGCAAGTGCCCCACCTCAATTTTCTGGTACCCCTCCTTCATTGTTGCCATGCACCCCTGAAACTCCTGAATGCCTTGCATGGTAGCTACAGTATATAACTCCTATCTCAATTGTTCCTTCAGTTGACCTAAAGTAATGTATAGGGTACAATGTAGAATTTCACGTAGGCCTTGCAATGAACTAATTCTTGCTCTTCCTTCAACCTCAAAGAGTTACTTGTTTGGTTGAATTTCTCACGAGAAATTACCAACAAAACAAGAAATATTGATCTACTCTGATCAGAATGAGATCATATACACAATATGTTGTTAGTAGAAATATACGGTAAATATCACGCATCATATCATCATGTACGTATGTATGTAGCAACTTAATGATATATACAATGCATGCACTTAACTTTCTCCAGGTACTATGGTTTTTTGCTACCCCTAATTTTTGGCTTTTGAAATATATTAAATATCTTTGATTGATAAGTTTGCCAAAAGCAGAATAAATTAAGACAATCAATCAAGATGCATCCAAGTAAAATTAAACGCAGCTAGCTAACGTACAAGTGGCTTCTCGGCTTCTCTCGAGAGCTAGATTGAATCATGGAATCTGCATTTTAATGTTTACACTTTGAGAACACAAACATTACGTTGTCCAACAAACTGCACATCCGGAACCCCCCCCCCCCTTTTCCCCGGAAGAAAAAGCCAGGCTTGGTAAACATATAGGGCTTTACCAGGATGAATTTATAGGCATAATAGATTTATGTCATAGTCCAAGAAAAGAGTAAAATTGAGTACGTAGAGCAATGTTTCAATATACAGTAGCAACGACTAGTTTTCAAAGATGACATCCACCTTTATAATATATTTCATCTCTGGATTGCTCCATTAAGGTTAAATATATTATGATGATTTCGGCGACCTCAGTGTAGGCCTAACTAAATGTAAATGTATTTAATCCATTGTTTTATCAATTTTACATAACTTTAACCAAAATATGTTCTTTTTACTTCATGTAAATAACACTGGAGAAATTCCATCAATATAATGTAACACCATATACATGTCCAAATTCGTAATGCATGTATTGTACAGTAAAACGTCATTTTGAGGCCATGCATAATTGTTCTACCATTGAGTTATGTTGTTGCATGTAAGGAGCACCTAATGGGCTGTCAGCGTATTAGAATTTAGTCTAGTACATTCAGCCACTTTAATTGATGTTTAAAGGATCATTTCTCAAATATTAAATGTGGTTTACAAGTACAACCAGAACTAAGAGTGACATTTTTCAATTGTTTACAACAAATCAACATTAATTTTGTGTCCAGTGTCATTCGTAAGAGAGCCAACATTTCTAACATGTATGGAATGAGCAAATATGGGATTATTATGGGATACAAACCATGTGTCCTTGGCTGATTTGAATATTCCATTCTAACCAAAACATTCTTTATCGATCTTTTCCAGTTTTGTTTATAGTTTCCCAATCAATTTCCAATTATCTATTAATTCTCATATTAGATCTCAACAGCTTCAACATTTGATCTCAAAGTTAAATCTTTTGCCATAGAGGTAATTACTATTATTGTCAATGTGTTTCCTGTTGAAGAAAGTGAGAATGAATGATTCCAATTCACTTTAAATTGATGGATTAATTCACTCATGCAACATAATTCGAACATAATTTGAAAAAATATAACTTACTTGGAATCCATTGCCATGTTGTATTGTTAAAGCAAATTAAGGGTTAGTTGATTCCAAATAAATCATAGATCTGAACCAGCGAGCTGCAGAGGTTTTACTACATTACATGGCAAATATATAAATATACAATAATAAACATCCTGGGTCATTTAGACTAGGAAATGTGTCACATGTCTCTACATAAAGAGGCAATCTTTGCCGTGTTCTGTAGTCTTAAGAAATGTCTCCTCCATTCAATTGAGAGCGAAAGATCATTAAAATTTGCTAGCGTAAAAGTGAGATAATATAATATTCCTTGGATAAATTCAAAAGCAAAACATCCAGGTAATTATAACCAACAATCTTGGGACTTGTTCTGTTCAGGTTATAAAATTCTCATAAAGGTCAAAGAACAACAGATCTCAGTATATGTACACTAAGTGCACACAGCTATACTACCATCACACGGATATTTTTCACAAGTTGTACAAATATTAAATTACTGAGGAGAAGAAGAAGATTCCAACACAAGATTCTAAATTAATTTCAAACATTTATGGTAGTTTTTTATTGCAGCCAAACTCCTAGCTGAACTATACATTTCGCCAAAAATTTACTGTAATCCGATCAAATCAGCATAGATTGCTACGTGCATTACGAAAACACACACGCTATATACTTGCTGGTTGCTTCCAACACAGAAGGACGATACGGAAACACAATCTCACAGCTCAGTCGAAGTTATATATTTCTGTGATATAATTTGTATGTATACAGCATTGCATGGTCCTGACATACTACCACTCACTATAATGCCATTGATTACGCATGACAAAAGCCAGTGACAGGCTCAAGGCTACAAGAAAAATATTTAAATTGATTTAACACTATAAGAAATATTTCACACTCCTGAAAAGCATCATAATTATGAGCATACTGTCTGTATGATTCACAGTCTAAAATCGACTCCAAAATCGATAGAAATTTTTGATGAGCTCAACAGACGTTGTTGTTATTGTTTGAATAATTGTCACAGAGACTTCAGTGGTAGTTGATCCCAGTATAAAGTCGCCATTCAAATATTTATTTCTCGCTATTGAAGCCTGAAGCATTCGGCACTTTTGTTATTAAAATCCTTGCTGTATCAATATTATTGACTTAAACACACACACACACACATATATATATTATAATTAAAGCGACACGGTATATAAGTTGCTTATACAGTGTCAATGAGATCTATACGATAGATCATACCTCCAGACATTATTAACATCACTGGCATGGTCTGATGATCACTTCGAATCACATAAATACAGAAACTTGTGTCTTGTTTATATAAATACCAAACATGTGCTGAAGGTAACAATCAAAAATAAATAGTTACAATTTATATTCAGCTGCTCGGAGGGGATATATACATGATTGAGAATTGCAAGCCATATCAGTCGCAGGCAGAGACGTGCTTTAAGATGCGAATCAGATACCTTGAAATATCAGCTAATTGTAAACTGTATTTAACAAAATGATGGTATGAATTTATAATGAGCATAAATGTTAGGATATCTATCATTGGCTACTGATAACTGTTCTAGATTTCGATTAAAAACTAATCGGTTGTCAGATTTTACATTCTGATGTATTTGTCATGATAAGACTGACTTGCATGACTTGAATCTTGTTGTATATATCATGAAAAGTACAATATGTCATCCAATGTTATAAAGTACAAGATGAGTCATGGCTGTTGCCAAGGATTTGTTACAGCTTTATTTTTCATTAAATTTTTTTGTCCATAGACCAACTTCTTAAACTCAAGCAAATTTATTTGAGCTGAAATAATTTACACCAACCAATCAACACCATCAGCTAAAGGTCTTTTATAAAAAAAAAATGTAAAGCATCTAAATTCTGAGTTAACTTTTTGATTTATACAGTATATCTCTATGCTGTTTGCATGTGACACTTTGATCATTTAACAATGCAGTCCATGCATTGGCAACTTTCATTTGAAGTATTGCAGTGAAATAATCTCAAATCATATATAGTACAGGCATTTATAATTCTATAATCATCTGAATCATATATAGTAAAGGCATTTATAATTCTATCATAATCTGAAATCATATAGAACAGGCATTTATAATTCTGTAATAATCTCAAATCATATATAGTACAGGCGTTTATAATTCTGTAATAATAATCTCAAATCATATATAGTACAGGCATTTATACTTCTATAATCTCAAATCATATATAGTACAGGCATTTATAATTAATAATCTCAAATCATATATAGTACAGGCATTATTAATTCTATAATATTCTCAAATCATATATAGTACAGGCATTTATAATTCTATAATAATCTCAAATCATATAGTACAGGCATTTATAATTCAATAATAATATCAAATCATATAGTACTGTAGACATTTATAATTCAATAATAATCTCAAGTCATACAGTACAGGCATTTATAATTGTGTAACATTACATACAATGTAATATCAATGCATAGTTCAATTTTGTCATCATATGTAATGTTGTTCATGTGTATGGTAAAGTAACTGATATGTCTAATCCAGTAAATATTTGCATATACTGTATGTGATATCCTTAAATGAACAATGCAAGCAATGTATTGTAATTTTATTTGGGGGTTAGGGGGGGTGGAAGAAGTGGGTTGAAAAACAACTGTGGCCCCTTCACAAAATTTCCACTGTGAGAGTAAAGTAACAATCTTTTGCTACACTGTTCCTCACACTGTTTGATCATTTTTTCCTACTTTTTTTTAGGTACATTGATTTATTTGAGTGTGTATGCATTATCTCTATAAGTCCCCAGTTGAACAAACTATTGGCATTCTTGCTTGGAGGACCAATAATGATCATAATACTGTCTAATACCAGCCTGCACAGTGCATTATCTACAGATTATTTAAACTTGACAATTAAAGCCATTATAAAGCTCCTTTTAGCTTTGAATTTGCTCAATTGTCGACAAACTCTTTAAGACTAAACTCATTATAGCAATACAATGCATTTAATAGCTTCCGAATAGCTTTGTCATATTATTTAAACATGACAATTTAAGTCATTATAAAGCTCCTTTTAGCTTTGAATTTGCTCAATTGTCGACAAACTCTTTAAGACTTAAATCATTATAACATTACAATGCATTTAACTTAGCTTGTCATATTATTTAAACTTGACAATTAAAGTCATTATAAAGCTCCTTTTAGCTTTGAATTTGCTCAATTGTCGACAAACTCTTTAAGACTTAAATCATTATAACATTACAATGCATTTAATAGCTTGTCATATTATTTAAACTTGACAATTAAAGTCATTTATAAAGCTCCTTTTAGCTTTGAATTTGCTCAATTGTCGACAAACTCTTTAAGACTAAAATCATTATAACAATACAATGCATTAAATAGCTTGTCATATTATTTAAACTTGACAATTAAAGTCATTTTAAAGCTTCTTTTAGCTTTGAATTTGCTCAATTGTCGACAAACTCTTTAAGACTAAACTCATTATAGCAATACAATGCATTTAATAGCTTCCGAATAGCTTTGTCATATTATTTAAACATGACAATTTAAGTCATTATAAAGCTCCTTTTAGCTTTGAATTTGCTCAATTGTCGACAAACTCTTTAAGACTTAAATCATTATAACATTACAATGCATTTAACTTAGCTTGTCATATTATTTAAACTTGACAATTAAAGTCATTATAAAGCTCCTTTTAGCTTTGAATTTGCTCAATTGTCGACAAACTCTTTAAGACTTAAATCATTATAACATTACAATGCATTTAATAGCTTGTCATATTATTTAAACTTGACAATTAAAGTCATTTATAAAGCTCCTTTTAGCTTTGAATTTGCTCAATTGTCGACAAACTCTTTAAGACTAAAATCATTATAACAATACAATGCATTAAATAGCTTGTCATATTATTTAAACTTGACAATTAAAGTCATTTTAAAGCTTCTTTTAGCTTTGAATTTGCTCAATTGTCGACAAACTCTTTAAGACTAAAATCATTATAACAATACAATGCATTAAATAGCTTGTCAATAGCTTTTCATATTATTTTAACTTGACAATTAAAGTCATTATAAAGCTCCTTTTAGCTTTGAATTTGCTCAATTGTCGACAAACTCTTTAAGACTAAACTCATTATAGCTAAGACTAAAATCATTATAACATTACAATGCATTAAATAGCTTGTCATATTATTTAAACTTGACAATTAGAGTCATTATAAAGCTCCTTTAAGCTTTGAATTTGCTCAATTGGTGACAAACTCTTTAAGACTAAAATCATTATAACAATACAATGCATTAAATAGCTTGTCATATTATTTAAACTTGACAATTAAAGTCATTTTAAAGCTTCTTTTAGCTTTGAATTTGCTCAATTGTCGACAAACTCTTTAAGACTAAAATCATTATAGCAATACAATGCATTTAAAAGATTGTCAAAGCTTTTCATATTATTTTAACTTGACAATTTAAGTCATTATAAAGCTCCTTTTAGCTTTGAATTTGCTCAATTGTTGACAAACTCTTTAAGACTAAACTCATTATAGCAAACAATGCATTTAATAGCTTGCGAATAGCTTGTCATATTATTTAAACTTGACAATTAAAGTCATTATAAAGCTCCTTTTAGCTTTGAATTTGCTCAATTGTTGACAAACTCTTTAAGACTAAAATCATTATAACATTACAATGCATTTAATAGCTTGTCATATTATTTAAACTTGACAATTAAAGTCATTATAAAGCTCCTTTAAGCTTTGAATTTGCTCAATTGGTGACAAACTCTTTAAGACTAAAATCATTATAACAATACAATGCATTAAATAGCTTGTCATATTATTTAAACTTGACAATTAAAGTCATTTTAAAGCTTCTTTTAGCTTTGAATTTGCTCAATTGTCGACAAACTCTTTAAGACTAAAATCATTATAACAATACAATGCATTAAATAGCTTGTCATATTATTTAAACTTGACAATTAAAGTCATTTTAAAGCTCCTTTTAGCTTTGAATTTGCTCAATTGTTGACAAACTCTTTAAGACTAAAATCATTATAACATTACAATGCATTTAATAGCTTGTCATATTATTTAAACTTGACAATTAAAGTCATTATAAAGCTCCTTTAAGCTTTGAATTTGCTCAATTGGTGACAAACTCTTTAAGACTAAAATCATTATAACAATACAATGCATTAAATAGCTTGTCATATTATTTAAACTTGACAATTAAAGTCATTTTAAAGCTTCTTTTAGCTTTGAATTTGCTCAATTGTTGACAAACTCTTTAGGACTAAACTCATTATAACAATACAATGCATTTAATAGATTGTCCAAAGCTTTTCATATTATTTTAACTTGACAATTTAAGTCATTATAAAGCTCCTTTTAGCTTTGAATTTGCTCAATTGTTGACAAACTCTTTAAGACTAAAATCATTATAACAATACAATGCATTTAATAGCCTGACAATAGCTTGTCATATTATTTAAACTTGACAATTAAAGTCATTATAAAGCTCCTTTTAGCTTTGAATTTGCTCAATTGTTGACAAACTCTTTAAGACTAAAATCATTATAACATTACAATGCATTTAATAGCTTGTCATATTATTTAAACTTGACAATTAAAGTCATTATAAAGCTCCTTTTAGCTTTGAATTTGCTCAATTGGTGACAAACTCTTTAAGACTAAAATCATTATAACAATACAATGCATTAAATAGCTTGTCATATTATTTAAACTTGACAATTAAAGTCATTTTAAAGCTTCTTTTAGCTTTGAATTTGCTCAATTGTCGACAAACTCTTTAAGACTAAATTCTTTATAATAGTACAATGCATTTAATAGCTTGTCAATAGCTTGTCATATTACAGAGTCAATAAGTCAATTCCAACATCCTTTGTTGTTTGAGAAAACACTTGCAATGCATGTCCACAGTGGGTTTTCATTATTTCTGAGCCCTGTGTGACAAAACAGGACACTATTACACATGTTTTACATTGGTAGTTGTACTAGTGTAGGATAATTTTCCAAGCTTCAAGACTTAAAGACTGCTAGGTCAAAACTTGGTATCAATGGTTTAAAAAATTCTTTTCAACCATTATAGCTGAATGTTGAAGGACAATATAGCAATTCATGACATCATATCAGTAGTAATATTTGCTGGTTAATCACTCCAAATTTATGAAAACATTTCAAAATGAAACAAATAAATAAAAATAAACCCTGTGGCCCCTCACAAAATGTCCACTATGAGAGACAAATATCAACCATTTGCTACACTGTTCATCACAGTGTATTATAACTCTATTTTTAGATATATTAATTTTTTTGAGTGTGTATGCATTATCTCTATATGCAAGAAGTCCTTAGCTGAACAAACTGTTGACATTCTTGCTTGGAGGACAGATAATAATACTGTCTATAATACCAGCCTGCATGCATGCAAAGTGCATTATCTACAGATTTTTTAAACTTGACAATTTAAGTCATTATAAAGCTCCTTTTTTGCTATGAATTTGCTTAATTTTTGACAAACTCTCTAAGACTAAAATCATTATAACAATACAATGCATTTAATAGCTTGTCAATAGCTTGTCAAATTACAGAGTCAATAACTCAATTCCAACATCCTTTGTTATTTGAGACAAAGCATTACTTTGCTAAATATTGATCGTTCATGAAAAGCTGACATAAATAGGCATAGACTGATATATGCTGCAAAGTTAGATTAAAATACGCTGTATTGGCCCAAAATATGCTAGATATTCAAATACGGTCACCTTTGGTCAAAATTCTTAAACTGTTTTTATTACAACCTACGAGGAAATTTTCCTAATTGGGACATTCAGTCATCTTGTGTGTTCCTTAACAATGTCTGAGAACAATTTGGAGATTAAAGACCTTTGGGAAAGTACTTTTTGAAAACTTCTAGCAATTATAGCATGCTATAATTTGGGGCCTATACCGACAACCATTAAAAGATGACTTTTAGGCAGAATTTTAGTCTTAATATGATATTAGTCCAAGAAAATAGAATCTTGGTTATCTACAGCTGAATTCCAGTTTTCAGGATATTTACCTTTATATAAATTTGTTAAATCTCTGGAATAATGCTCCTTTAAGGCTATCAAAATTCATGATACAAATTTATGGGGCTATCAAAATTTATGATGGTGGATGCCAGCTCCTATGTGGAGCCATAAATGTTTTATAATTAAGTACATTTATATTTAATTTAAGTTTTAATCAATCAACCAAAACATGTCCATAGATGAATTCCACACCATTTGTCCTTGAAGTATATGTAACACATTGTAAGCATGTCCTCTGAGGCCAAGAAAGTCTCTTGTTTTTCCTATTGAGTTTTGTGTGACCTGACCTAATGGACTGTTCCGTATTAGACTTTATAGTCCAGTCACTTTAACTGATGTACCTCAGCTGTTTAAAGAGTCATCTCTCAAAGATTAAATGTGTCATAGAAATCCAACAAGCAGTCCCAGCAATATATTTTATTAGTCTGCGCAATAGTAAACTTTGAGACTAATTTAAAGTCATATAAATTTAATCCAGACAGTTTTATTTTTATGAACTGCCTATCGATGTATGAAATTATGAATTATTCAAAACCAACAGTGGTGTCCAACTTTTACATCAACTGAACCGACTTTGGTTGTTTCTAGAAGTCTAATATTAACAAATATACTATCATGCAATCATATCCCTATCTCTACTCAATACTATTTCAACAGTAAATTTATATGTTTAAAAACAAAGTTGCCATTGTTGAGTACGATGTGGTCATTGTAAATTGTTATGTATTTGTCAATTTTGGTGATTAACTTGTATTTATTAGTGCAGCTGTGGATATATACAATGACTATATTTGGCTTTGAAAGGTCAGAATCATGCATGAAATTTCCATTGACTATAGATTACGTGTGCATGCAGGCATTACACAAAAGTACGCCATTGTAATTTTATTATGAACAATAATGAATAAATGTTTAATATAGATGTGTCGTGATCAATTGAAATTTCCTTATAAAGTCAATATCAGCAGTAAAAGTGCAGGGAATACTGTACTGTAAAAAAATTGTAATCCACTTTTAAAGGTTACGAAATTTGCCTCTTTATAAATTACTATTATGGTTCTGTGAACAAAAAATTGCTATGCATCTTCGCACTTATACAGCATGTTGCCCCTCTTTACATAGCATTTTGCAATGCGACACCAGGTAAATTATTCACTGAATGTATGCTGGGATTTGTACCCCATTATTTACCCCTCATCACGAAAATGGGTTTCAAGATGGTTTATTACATTAATTTCTTTTTATTTCAGTGAATAAATTTAAAATGAAAACAGTATCTCCATCCCTTAGATATTGCTAAATGAATTTCGAGGAAGCAATAAACCTTGCGCAAGATCGTGATATGTGGCGGAGGTAGATCACTGAGCATGTCGGATAGGCGAGACTCAACTTACTTCTAATGTCAAGCACTTAAAGACAATTTATTTGAGACATTCACGAATGACAAAAAATTATCAAGTAATTACATTTTGTTTTGAAGAATGTACATGTATGAAAAGATATCTATACGTAACACGACATTGCAGTTATAACTTAACTTTTAAAAGGAAAAAATAATGCCAGAAGCAATGTTCTAGAAATGCTTAGATAATACAAGCTATCTATAAACTGTATGCATTTGTAGAGCTTCGCTTAAAATGATTGGTATCTGAGTTTGCTCTGGGCGGATTTCCTCGTCTTGTATGTAAAGCAAAACCAAGGTTTTCTCATCAGATTGGGAAATGAGCATCTGGGTCATAATATCAGCTTAAATCATATCAAACTAAAACAGGAATTTTGCAATAATTATCATTCTTTTGACAGTTTCGTCCCCCCCCCCCTCCACCGCAATATCTCTCTATCTCATATAAAACTAAATTATTCAAATAAATTTCAGTAAAAGACCAACAATTACATGCATGACCCTGATGAGAAGATTATGCTCAAGACACAGAATCCCTCCACTCCATCTCCCGTTTAAATCTCCAGATGCTGAGACTTAAAAGTGACTTCTCCCTATCGGCTTTTACAATCTAGAATAGTGACTTGTAACTGCAGTTCTAGGTTAATGAATGCTGATGCTCTGTCTATTCTTCTTGTTTTCTTTTGTTTTTTATCTCCTGCTTTATATAGAAGACTTGCTGAGAAGCAGATTATTCACTTGCTTTATGTAAAGTCTTACAAGCACAAACACAGATATCTGTGGCAGTCACGTACATTATCCTCTAGAAAGTGGATCTAGAAGAGTTATCATGGAACTAGCTCTTCAAGTACAGAGGAAGCTCTTTTCACACCGCCTAGATCCATCAGTTTAAGAGATACTGAAATATCTATGTCATATTATAACAGTGCCAGCTAGCTAAGATTGATATTAAGTTGCAACTTAACATGTGGGAAGAGGGGAGGGGGGAAGGGGAGAAGACCCGGAGAACATTTTTAGGACAAATGAGGTGGTTAATTAATTTAACAACTGTCGAGTTATGCAACAACACTTTCGCATACAGAATCTATTGATAATTCTTTGGAGAATTATGAATTTGATAGTGTTATCGATAATCACTGCATTATTCCTTAGTGTCAGTGCAAGCCTGAGTTTTGTCACAATTTGGTAGCACAAATCTACATTGTGAAGTAAGGTACGAAGTCTCTGTCACATAAAGTTCAGCAAAATCACATCCATCATGACAGGCATGATGAAAATAGGGACCAATTTTAAAAGCTTGCAAATGAAAGACCAAGCCACTACATCATCTCTATTTGTCCAAACATTCTCATATAATATACAATTCAGCGGTCAACATGTTTCCACATTCTTACTTCTACCAGCCAAAATGGATGAAACTTACTGTATCTTTAGATTCAAGGATCTTAATTTTACAGAGATACAAAAACTTTCCAGTTATCCTTCAAACGACTAAGAAATATCTAGTTCCGTTTGGGAGATATCACAGGTTTAATGTTTCTTCACACCGAAAGTTAAAGACTCGACCAAGTCTAAATAGGACATCATTGAGTCACATACATGTGCTTCCAATTTTTATGTTTCCTTTTTTGCATACATATTTTTTTCACAAATGTGTATAATCTTTTATATAGGATATAATGCCTTACATGCTAACTCTTAAACATTCATGGCTACTAACATTCATGAGCTAGTGACGACATTGGTGACGACATTGAACAACTTTTGTTGGAGTCTGCCCTATATAAGACTAGTTATTATTATCATTATTATTATTCTGATACCGTGTTACTATTAACATGCTGTAATTACATACTGGTAATACACCTTGACAGAATATGAGAGTAAAACAAAAGACAGGTAAAATGTTTCCCATCGTCATGGCGCTGTGAAAACACATGCAACTTTACAGATGACATCTCAAAGTTTTGAACTAGAACTGCAGGAAATCTCCCAAAGGAGTAAGAGATGTTTCTTAGCTGTTTTGAGAGACTTGTTTATCAAACTTGAATATATCTATAATATTTCCTAAAATTAAATATTGGGTTAGTGTCTCCTTTAATATTAAGAAGTCTTGGTGACGATAATACAAAATTACAAGTTGCATTATATAACCAATTACAAAATTAAGATTTAAAGTAGATTTGCAATGTTATAAACCTGCACTGATATAATTAACAGTTTTAGAAGAAAGAAAAAACAGTATAAAAAAATATATATACTGCAGTTTTCCAAGAATATTGCAATGATAAAATACATGTGGTTCATTAATGTACATTCCTACATAGCACAAAATGACAAGTGTTTCATGATCATTTTACCTATTTATTAATATTTTTAACCAGTGCTATGGTCGAGGATAAAGGCATTGGCATTTTGAAGCAAGAAAACCTTGCATCTGCTAGGTTGTGGGTTCCATCCATTGCCGGACAAAGTAATGAAGGTAAATTTTTCATCCAGGAGGACCCAACGGTTTTCACATCTGAAATGGTCTTCTGAAATGTTTAAAAATTTCCAAAGAGGACTAAAAACCTGTCAATCAGATAGCCACCCTATGTGAAGTATCTGTAACTTCAAGCCTGCATTCGCATACACATGTGTTATCATAGCTTCATAAATATAACAGCCTTCATTTCCTGACGAGGCCGATATCCAATCCGTTTGCCAATCTTTATCGTCATCGTTATGACTGCCATGTCTCCGTTGTGATTAAATTATGATGAACAATGTAACTCTTTCCTGTGGCGAACATATTAATTAGTTTACACTTGCAGCTGAATTAATTCACTATGTACAGTCAAAAAATGGTGATTAATGATTCAGGAGTAATGAGTGCATGTCCTCTGAGAGGGCATGCATAGATGTTAGAGTGAAAAGCAATTTTTCAAATTAACTAATTTAACTCATCATGATGGTGGGTGCATTCATCTCTTTATACCAACAGATATATAATCTGCATATGTGCTCTCTTCCTGCAGTGTAAGCTCAGTGGTTAACGCCGGTGCCTTCCAATCATAAGGGTCCCTGGTTCGAGTCACTCCAAAATTAATGTATGTGGTCCAGTTACAGAGTTGTTGACAATTGACAATTCATAATCATTTACGTTAAATATGAATCTAAGAGACTGACTTCGGTCAGCTTGCGGCTTTGATAAGCCAATGAGGCTTCTTCGCGAGTTCCTGCTTGCAGGAGGATCTAAAATACATACGTACATATCCACATCACAGTCTCGACTCACCAACTGTACACATGTATGAACTCTTTAATGATGCCTGTAAGTTTGAGTCAGGTCCTAAATATCCTCAAAATGGATGGAGGAAACATTTTTTCTTAAATACTTTGGGGAATTGTTGATCATCACAACATTATCTCTGTCAGAAGATAAAGATGTAGCTTGGTTTCTAATACTTATCCATTATTCATATTTTTTTACTTGGGAACTGACGACATCTGATAAGGAAATACCCGAAAACCACGCTTTAAACTCAGTTTTATATTACGGTACATTAATTTATGTTCAATGCTTGTTATAATCTTGAAAAAATATACTCATTATGTACCAGCAAGAATTTTAACCTGAACCATACAGTAATATATAAGCCAATATAAGCCTTTGATAAGCCAATGATGGCTTCTTTGCGAGTTCCTGCTTGCAGGAGGATCTAAAATACATACATACATACATATAATGTTAGTGCTCATGCATACTCAGTGCCCTTATGCATGAATAATGAATGATACGTATTGGGTTACATCAACTATTCATGAGAGCATTACACAATAGACTGTAGTTTAGTTCTTTTACTGGAATGTGATCATTTGAGATAGATAATATACAGCAGGCCAATTGTTCAACATTAGTCTCAAAAAGGGGCACAGTAAAAATGTCATTAGTAGATGCCAATGTAGAAGGGCATCATGGCAAATGGGAAGGGCACGACAGCAAAAATGATTCTGTGGAAGGGCACTTTATCATCTAGGCATCACTATACGTCATTAGAGGAGCAGTTAAAGTGTCTAATCAGACCATTTCATTATGGATTTATGGATACCGTAAAAAAAAAACTAGTATCAAGCTACAAATTTTTATTTTTCCAGAATGAAAGTTTTATTTACAGTTTTAAGCACAGTGGAGTGAAAAACCTTGCCAAAATTCATGGCAGTGAATTACACAAACATTCTCAAAACTCCTTAAAATTTGTATATTTTGCAAATTATGGCTGATATAGCATGTAGAAAATACCTCATGAAATAATTTACGTGTTTGGCCACCTTAAGTTTATTGGTCTTCTGACACCAAATATTTTTTTTCCACGTTTTTGTGTTTACGAATCTAATACTATCCTATCGTTGTTAGTGTAAGGCACAGTGAAGCCTAACCAACTCGGCAGTTCCATGCTTTAATTGTCAGCAAATAGTTTTTACCAAAATTGCAGATAATCGCATATTTTGGATACGATTTTCTGCATATAAGCTCTAAAGGGGTGTTGGTGGTTAAGGATTTTAATAACTACGAACTCGGATTAAAGTGGTTATACCTTTATAAAAAGTTTTGTATACTTTAGTAATTAAGTGCCCTTATATTTTATGTTCAGATGAGGATTTCCACATGGTTATAGTGTTAGACCTAGTAGTCTACTTGAGCGGCTAGTACTATGTACGCTACTGTGTATGGGTTGCCTGCACATAACCAATCCATCATGATATTGATGTTCAACGGACTATTTAATTGGTTTAGAAATGAACATATGAACACAACATGTTAATGAATGCTTTTGAAGCACATTATGTACTGGGTAAGCTCAACCCATTCCCTGTGATAAACTGTAATATTAGATGTTTAAATGGTGTTCGCTGCATTTCAGGGACACCTTCGCTATATATTTCAGGGACACCTCGACAAACATCAAGGGCACATGTATGGGTTGCCTGCGTATAACCAATCCATCATGATATCGATGTTCAACAGAATTTTTAATTGGTTTAGAAATGAGCATATGAACACAACATGTTAATGAATGCTTTTGAAGCACATTATGTACTGGGTAAGCTCAACCCATTCCCTGTGATAAACTGTAATATTAGATGTTTAAATGGTGTTCGCTGCATTTCAGGGACACCTTCGCTATATATTTCAGGGACACCTCGACAAACATCAAGGGCACATGTATGGGTTGCCTGCGTATAACCAATCCATCATGATATCGATGTTCAACAGAATTTTTAATTGGTTTAGAAATGAGCATATGAACACAACATGTTAATGAATGCTTTTGAAGCACATTATGTACTGGGTAAGCTCAATCCATTCCCTGTGATAAACTGTAATATAAGATGTTTAAATGGTGTCTTCGCTGCATTTCAGGGACACCTTCACTATATATTTCAGGGACACCTCGACAAACATCAAGGGCACGGCGGCTTTCTGTCGCCTGTACCATCGATTATGTGTAGAGTTGTGAAATACAGCATGCATAACACTTGGACAGTGTTAAAAGTATTCAAGAAATACTTAGGATTCCAGGTTGCCTCTCTTTCATCCGTCACATTTCATCTGTTTTAATCTTTGCATGGCTTCGTCCAGGTCATCACATATAATTTTCAACTTGAATTCCTACCACGAACTTTCATAAAAATGATTTACTGTCAAATAATATTCAAAGATATTAAACTAATCAATTATACTGTCATATAGGAAGAACACTGTCTGTTTCTAACGACATAAGATTCGAGGCCAATCGTGGGGTTTTGCCTAAAATTCAATTCTAGTGTGCTTCATAAAATGATGAGTGTTACATGCACAATCATTTTTCTATGACAAGAACAACAATCATCATAATAATAATCATAATAATCAGGGAGTTATTTTTACATATATATATATATAGATGAATGATTAATTTATTGTAATTGGGTTTTGGCTAAAATTCAATTCCAGTGTGCTTCATAAAATGATGAGTGAGACATTTACAGTCATTTTTCGATAACAAGAACAAAAACAATAATAATGATAATAATAATAATCAAGCAGTTATTTTTACATATACTGTATGTATATATATATATATATATATATATATATATATAGATGAATGATTAATTCATTGTAATCTGACCAAGAATGCTATCACTAACATATGTCATGTCAGTTTTAAATGATTTCCACAAACTACTGTCATGCAAATTATCAGTGAGAAAGAAGCCATAATTTTAGTGCTAAAATAATGCATATCAAATCAAAGCAACATTAACAGACTAAACTGTAGTTGA
Source organism: Apostichopus japonicus (assembly GCF_037975245.1). Classification (NCBI taxonomy): domain Eukaryota; kingdom Metazoa; phylum Echinodermata; class Holothuroidea; order Aspidochirotida; family Stichopodidae; genus Apostichopus; species Apostichopus japonicus. The sequence goes on along the minus strand of NC_092582.1, from coordinate 8,186,827 downwards.
AGTGCAAATAATATCTGCTGGTTTAAGCTATCATAATATTAGGGATCATATTTTCAGTATGGCCTAATCCTAACTATATTTGAAGGGGAAATGTACATCATTCATGGTGCTTTACATGTAAATATCTGATTGCTCATACATATATTAACAGTTACCAGAGGCCTACGCGGCATGTACATTTCCAGGCTATTCCCAAAGTTAATTCAGCTTCAAGCTATAAGCAGTCATTTCAATTTGCATGCAAGCCCCGATTTACATATGAAGGAAAGTAAAATGATAACTGCTATTACAACAGACTGAAACTCATGATGCACAAAAGCATTAATTAGTACATTAATCATACAGCAATTTCAATACAAATCCAACTTAATTAATTGCTAAATTTGCTTTGTTTTATAGTATTTTAAGGCAATTAAAAAATATGATTTGAAATTTTTTACAACCACACACCACTAATCACATGAAATATGGTGAAAGTTATGTGGCATTATTAGTTAGATGTATACTAGCTCAAACTAACTGTGAAGCACAATATTAGCGTGCAAACATTGTACGCAATTTGTAGTACAGTTAAATTTGGAATTATCCATAGAGCATTTCTATTGTTGTCGAATTTAGCAAATTAGCTGAATTTTGAAATTATATAGAGCAACTTATGGTACTTAGCATCGGTATTTAGTTTTCAAATATTTGATGATTGATATTTATCATTAATTATCAATTAAGCAACATGATTCTAATATATTTTAATTAAGATATGTATATGAACATAACTGCAAGATTTTTCTCTTGAATAATTGGATTATTAAAGTTTTCTTGTCAAAATTTGACTTTGATACAAATCTAAACCTTGGTTAAATGAGATTCACAATTCAGAGACGTCTTAGTTTCTCAAGGTCATCAGCCATTACTTGGCTCCACATTTTAGCAAATGCATGTATAATTTTGCTAAATGCGGCAAAAAGCGATCTTTTCTAAGGGTTCAGCTATGAGTTTTAAGGGCATTATGTCTTAAATGTGTTCATTATGGACACTGATGAAAGCTTGATGTTTAAGAATGTCTCTAAATCACACATGCAGCAAAGAGAAACTCCTTTGATGGCCAAGCTATAGAACTGCTTAGCCTAGTAAAATGATGTACTTGGTAAAAAAAAACCTTTTAATGCCATTTTTGCTCTTTCTGATAATTCATCTCTGTGTAATTTACATTTTAGCTTTTTTTTCTTTTCTTTTTTTTTTCATTTTACATGGCACTGCGTAGTAACACATACTTAAAGGTAGTCAGTATAGGCCCCAAATTAAGCACCCTATAATTGCTAGAAGTTTTCAAAAAGTACTTTCCTGGAGGTCATGACTCTCCAAATTGTTCTCAGACATTTTTAAGGAAAACACAAGAAGACTGAATGTCCCAGTGACTGTGAGGAAAATTTCTTTGAAGGTTGTAATAAAAACAGTTTAAGAATTTTGACCAAAGGTGACCATATTTGAATATCTAGCATATTTGGGGCCAATACAGCATACCTTTAACCATGAAAAGGTACTGTAAAGTATGTACTTGAAAGGTTGGAACTACTTTTCTTATTCAAATGTCTCAGTCGGAATCAACATTCCATAAGAATTTAGGTAAACCATTTTATAATCGTCCAAAATACCAACGATTCCATGTCCCACAATGCAGTTTTATCAATTTCTTTTTTAATTATTTTTCTTAGTTTGTGGTTAGTTTTCATCATTCCTAGGGAGATTTTGGTACTAGAAAATGAAAACAAGTTTTTAGTGCAAATCATTTATCTTTCATTTAGCTGTATGCATGCAGTGAATAATTTTATCTGGTAAAAGCATTCAACAAAAATTGCTATGCAAAATTGATCAAAACTGCTAGTCACAATATTTGAACACATAAATTGGCATGGTGGAGGCCAATTCAGCCAAAAGTAAAGTCCATGAAGTTCTTTTGACAATGACAATGACAATTTATTTCCAGCAATTGTGTACAGTACATGAATGTTTAACAAAATATGAACAAATATTTTGATATACAATACAATTTAGAGAGACAGGTACAAAGAAAAAGAAAAACCTTCATCATGTTAAATGATATACAATATTTAAGCTATAAAAATGCATGGAAAAGGAGAAAAAAAGAAGCGCAATGCTTATAGAATGTTTTCCCCATTTGAATATAATACATACATATACTGGAGAGAAATTGGTAAAAGTAAACAAACTCCAAAACAAAATTAAATAATATAAAAAAAAAAAGGAGAAGGTAGGCTGGGGGTACAAAGACAGAGAGAGACAGACAAATAAGTCCACCTTCAGGCTCTAAGTACTTTCCTATAGTTAGGCCTACATATCAAACAGCATATTATAACACATTAAAATATCCTGCAATTACCCAGTGCAATTATGTACACTGCCTTTCTGCACATTTGGGTATTACCTTGTGAATTACTCTGAGCATGTGTTTCTAAGTATCGTACTGGATAAACTCAAGACTACATTCTATGAACTACAGTAAATCAGTGTGATATATTTGCTACCTCATGTGATTCATATTTCCCAGGAAGTTGCACTAAAATACAAGGCCAAGTTAATTTGACATTGACAGACCCTTCATTATATACCGTTATTTGATTTGTTCTTTGTTTAACACTTCAATATGCACTTAACATATACAATACACTATATCTTGTCTGTATGAGTGGAATCTGTCAGTTGCCATCACATCATAATGAAGTCAGCACAAAACTGTGCGGCTTAGCCTAACACGCACATAGTCCCTTATAAATTGCAACGCATATAAACAAGAATATTAGATTGGCTACATACAAAGAATTCACAAATGGTTTTTAAATATAATTCTAATCTCCTATGTAACATAGATATCTCTTCCTTTTTTCTTTATATAAAGAACACATTATTTTTTTTATAATACAGTCTTTTACACTTAAGTTCATTTAATATGTACTTACTGCTGATTCGATTCCTTGTCACTAAAATCTCCAGCGGAGAGAGGAGAATACTTGCATTGTACGGTGGGGCTGGTTTCCATGGTTACAATCAGAGATTAAATAGATGTTTCAAAAATGTTACGAAACATCAAGCCTCATTCATTATAATCCCCGAGTTCAATCTCCTCAAGAATAGTTCCACATCTGCAATGTTTTCACGATTCTGTTAAAATGTCACCTTCTTCCTCCTCCTCATACACGGTACCTGGAGATTAATCTAGCACTAACACATATGGCTTCCCAATGTATCTCACTTTAGTTCATGACTACAGACACGAACACTTTGATGCACATATCACTTGCTATCCCTAGATGTTAGACCGTTCCCGAAATGCATCATACGTAGGCTACTTGATCACACTGAATGAATTTATGCAGAGCTGCACTGCAGAGATGTAAGTTCCAAGTCCCTACAGTACTTACTACACCTTACTGGAATTTATAATACAAACATGTGCTCAATCCTCGCAGAGCACCTCTGGGATTCCGATCTCCTTGGAACTATGGAATGCCAAAGAACATTGGCCAATAAATTATTGAACTGAACTGAACCTTTCCATAAACAACTGTGCACTTCCATAATCAAACGCATACAATTCACTACATACGTATGTACGATAGCACGATCAACTCAGTACTGTATAACAAGTAAATTCACAACATACAACATCTGTACCATAGCATGACCAACTCAGTACATATTAACAAGTAATGCCAGTTGATACCAAAGATAAATTACTTTAACCACACATCCACATGTATGGACTATAATATCAACTACTTATTATAAAGGTAAATTATTATTATTGCTTTGTGGCATATTGTACGTGTGCAGTAGTAACAATAATAGATATCATTCTAAACCAGGTCATGAATTTTACTTGTAAGTGTGGGGTATGTATCCCTGAATAAAACTAAAGCATTTTTATATGTCTTTGTACAAAAAAAACCATTTGGAGTTTTGGATTTTACCAAATTAAAGTCAGTTTTTAACTGATCAGTGTGTGGCCAATGATGCATGACCAGTGTGTCATTTGTTAATTATTATCATATATTGTTTAATACAAGACAGTAAATTTTGTATCCCACAAAGTTATGGTACTGATTTATTATGCAAACTTTTGAGAGAGTATGACTATTTTGTCTTTAGCTTTGTTCCTCTTGCGATTTTGATAATTTTATTTTATTTTTTTTGATCATGTTTTGGTATGTATATGCCAAAATCGTAAAATATTTGATGTAAATGAACACACATAGTACATGTATCCACACCTACATTCACTTATGCAAACAAATCATCAAAAATACTTTTAATGGAATCAGGTGACCTTTTCTGTGACATAGAATATTAAATTTTTAAAACAGCCTGAATATAATATTCATTGTGCAAGTAAAACTGAGTTTTCATTTATCTTTCATACTGCCTGTGAATAATAAAGGGGTTTGTAATCAGATTTACAAGTTATCGTTATATATGTCATAGTATATAGGTACACATGCTACACAATTCTTATAAAGGATTGTAAGCAGGTACATACAGTACTGCAGCAGTAGCTATCACACAATACATTATTTTTGCATTGTAAATTGTACTTTGTGAGACAGACTGAAACTGTCAGACTCTCATACTGATAGTCAACTACTCAGTGCCAGCACATTTCTAATCTTGCAGCACATTTGATTTTTTGCCCATATTTGGTTTCTTTTGATTATTTTGATACAATGCTCCATCCAAGCACACACATTTTTTTAATTTTTTTTTATTATTGTCATGTTTAATGAAGTTAGTCCTGCTCAGTGCAGAAGCACTACTTTCCAGAGGATCCCTCAATACAAAATACATTGTAATCATGTTACGTCAACCTTCCTCTTTAATACTTCTTGCACATTGTCTGACATCATCAGCTGTATCTAGTGCCTCATATTTTGGTTACACTGTAATTGGTTTCATGTGTATGTGCCAGATACTATGGCATACATGAAGATTGATTATAACCAGCTTTCTGCATGCATTATATGGCTATAAGTTGTCAAGTTACTTTCCATTGCTGTATTAAAGGTACTTGCTGAGTATAAATAATGTCTTTCAATATGTATACACTGTTTTAGAAATTTCTACATGCATGGGGCTCATTTGTACAGAGGGCAGGCACACTTTCTTTTTATATGCACTGATGTCTATTATCTGAGTAAGTACTGTTTAACATATATAATCTCTGAATCCAATTAACATAATCGCATGAAATGCACATCAGCATTCAAACACACCGGATTGACTTGCATACAGATGCGCTGGCTGATTGATTAGTTCAAGGTTCCACCCTTTTAAAAACACAATTCAGTTTAAGGTGATTAAGACAATTAGCTCATTCTTGAAACTGAATAGTATGTTGCCAAAGATCTCTTCTTCAAAACTTACGAATGAAATTGCATACATACAACTAATGAATTACTCATGGTATACCACTAATTATGACATCACTGCAGCTGGTCAAGTTTTTACAGAACTAAAAAGGATGAACATGACAGGGCCCTCTAGTTGATTTTGGGCGTAGCTTGAGGGTCCCAATTGCCTACAGCCTGTTGTACATAATAACGAGAGGTTTAGTCAGAAAAAATCCACCTCCTATTAAACGTGGGACTTAAATTTCAACCACAACCCAGCTTTTTAGAGCATTAATCCATGTTCTAATTATAAGATACCTTCACTGTCAATATGATGCACATTCATCATTAATTATTGTCAGCTTAATTCTTACAGTGAGATCCACACCAACAGCAGTAAACAATCTCTAATGTAATGACATTATACCGATGGGAATGTTCAATGTCACATTGATTAACATGAATTATCATGAGTATGCGTTTACAAGGTTGAGTAAATTCTATATTTATGAAATATATATATGGGGTAAATATATTTGGGGAAACTAGTTGATTAGTTTCCAAGGTTATGTCTTGGTCTGATATCCTTGATGATCGCACTAAAGACACTGATTAAGGGTCATCAGTATTAAGGCCCCCAAATATGCTAGAATTAGGCAGACAACGATCACCGATGCTCAAATGTCAACGAGTGATTACTGCTCCTCTAACAAACGTAAAGTTACCGGCAACATTGAGATATTGAATTGTCTCTATGTTAATATTATATCCTCAATGGCTGGGACTAAGTTGGAGGATCAGAGCCTCTATACAAATAAAGAAAAGTATACTTTTTGAAAACTTCTAGCTATTTTTAGGGATTGCTAAATATCCAGTGCGATTTATTTATGACGTTTAAGTCAAAACAGATATATCATCAAATTGACAACATTTCTGACAAACCTCCACATTTCCTTTGTTGTTTCTCTATCTATATGTTTGTTTGGCATGAAATGGACAAGAGAGATTTTTCCTTTCTTTCAGAGGTGAATTGATTTGCGGGGCATTTAAAAAGTGAACTTATGTTAAGGCCATCACAGTGACATTGCTATGCAATTCCTACTGAATAATGTTTCACAAGAGCAGTCTAAGCAAGCTTTTTGCAGTAGAAATATTATCTAGATGTTAATTGACAACTATACTGTTTTGTCTTCTTCCTATATTTCGATATCACTCTACAGCTGTTAATTTCAACCTTGGATTGAATACGGTTATTGTTCTTGCACCGCAGGGCTTGTAAAATATGAACGTGGTCGTATATATTTCGATATTCAATATTCTGCTTCAAACATGCATGCCATTAATATGGATATATATCTATATTTATGGCACGAATGTTTAAATCAGAATATTGAAAACGACTATTGCAGAAACACAAAACCCTGTTCTGTGGTTACACATCTGTAACAGTGCACTTGTTTGCTTTAAGTTCATTATTGGTACAAACTATAATGACTTTAACATGGAACTCAAATCTCCAAAAGTGGTAAATAGGAATTGACTCTTTCGATCACTAAATTTCAAAAATAAATTTACCTCCCATCCATATCCTTCTAAATTCCTAACATCTTCATCTGACTATTGCATCTGCTCAAAATGTCTCACTATGAGGAGCTCAATTTCTTTACTATAGGAAACTAAACATAAGCTTTCACAATTTCTCAGTGTCATGGGAAACATTTCATGAAAAATAATCTCGAGTCGATTTACTCTTCTCAACTCGGAAGGCAATTTCCAAGTAGTTTTTATTGTCTGGTTGCAGCTATAGGTTTCATTGAAATTATCAAGTCGTGCAGATAGAAGAAGCATACTGTGTTTGCATCATAAATGAATAATTAGTGTTTACTTTACAAATGCAAAGTACTTCTATAAACACACTATTCTCATGAGAACCTCAGCAAACAACCTTATGAGAAAATGGATATCACTGCCCTTGACAAAATACATAATTACCCACCTGAATTAAATCTCTATTTTGAGTCACAGCTATCATCTGAAATTCGAACTTTCCATTTAACACCTGGCAAATATTTCAGTTTGAACTCCTTTCAAGTTCATCTATGGCTATCTGTTATCATTACTTCATTTGAAAGATTATTCTAGTACTAGTTGGAAACTTCACAACAGTACCATGTTATGTTTGTTAGCAATTATTCTCGTACAAGTTGGTAACTTCACAATGTAACATGTTATGTTTGTTATCAATTGACATAAACTATTTCATTAATAATCTGTCCACTAATATACTACCAAACTTAAAGCAAATTGTGCTTCAATATAATAATAATCATAATAAAAATAATTGATACGTATAGATATAAGGCAACGCTGGAACGATAGAAGCAATTCTATATACTTGCTGAAAGTAATTGTACTAGACAAATTTAGAACTTTCATACTCTCTGTCTCAGGATAATTTGAGAACAGCTGCAGTTAATTATTTGATTTCCATCTCGGTACCCATTTAATTAACAACAGACACGTACTGATTATTACAATTATGGTGATCCTTAAATTTGTTTCCAAAAGCAAACAAATGCAGTCTACACAAACAAAATATGTACGAGCTCAACATGTGCCATGTCCCAGGTAAGAAGTAAATTATACAGCTCTAATGGCAGCGAAAATTCCAAGAAAACTAGACAATCAAGGGCAGCTGTATTCCACTCATTCTAACAAAAACATAAAACAACCTTGGCACATGAACGATAATGACCGCGGAGCAGTGACAACGCATGCTGTCAACAAGCATTCAGACCTTGGGCACAAATTTGATGAGTTCGATGTTCGTTGAGTATTAAACATGATTAAATTTCCTGTAAGATCTGGGTCGGATATTATACATGTGCTCACATTCATGGATCCATGTCCTCAAACAGTATTAACTTTTATGACCACTTTGTATAATTGGGAGAAAATATACTCTTCAAACCGCACAGACCCACAGCTGCAGATACTGAGAAGCACTTCTGACGATCAAGAAGTGTAACGACAACAATTCCATGTACTGTATTCAATATTTAAAGTGGATCTCGAACAATTAATACGGAGCAGATTCTAAGTTGCATGCACACGGCCGTGTTCAAGACCATGACAACCTGATTATAAAGTTCTAATATATTAGAAAGGAGATGTTTTACGACGTAGTATACAACTGATTATTGAGATACACTCAACAGATGGAAACGATATTGATTTGGATTCGCTATGCAATTAAATTGCACTCTTCATGAATCCTACTTGTGCGTGTTGCTCCAATGCTACTGTTTGAGAGGTTAATCATGTCGGGGTGGAATTATATAGGTTTCTGTGCTGGCGATGATAATAATCGAACAGCAACTTTTGTTGTAATCAAATTTTAACGGAAATACATCGTTATTTTTCGAAAATTTCTTTCAAACTTAATTTGATTAAAATTCCGGTTTCTCATTTTTAGATACAATATTTTGAATTATCCATGAAGATGTTGATGATTTCAATTCGATATCTTTGTTCTTTTAGTATTAGTGTACAATTACGTTTTAACGGAAGTCTTTTGAAGAGAAATTGAGATTAATTAAAGTAGGTCCTTATAATGTTATGTCAATCATATTTCATATCTAGTTTGATTTTATTTCTTCAAAGGTCTCTCTATAGTGATATATATATATAGTGATCACAATTGCAACATGTTATGAACCAGTTCCGTCATTATTTGTCTGACATAGTTTTTTCTTCACCTTCACCCTTTTCAAATTTAACAGCTTCTAATAATGGCGAGTAACCTTTTCTTGGGTAAATTTACACACTGTACCATAAATCATTTTAATTATAATAGTGTGTTCGTTGGGCATATACTGTACAACTTAAAAATAACATGTCCATAAACATTCTCCTGTCATTTATCTTGAAAATTTACTTGATCCTTTGAAAATCATGTCTTTACTTAGTAAAAAGATAAAAATAGCTAATGTCTAATCTGTCCTTATAAGACAATGCATAAAGCTCCTTCCTCATGTTACAGCTATGAAAGGATAAGAAAAAGCCCTTGCACGAGCTGCCAGGGAAATTAAAACTGCCATTTTAAGACTCCCTTTAGAGTTTCACTAATTCTCTCTGAAAAATGTCGCTGGCACTCTCCTTGCATTTGTTCACTGAGTTATTGAATCTGGTTACACAAATTTCCTACGTTTTGCTTTGATACGTTAGACAAACTGATTAAGTTTGCCAACTTAGATTACCAATTGCTTGACACTGCAGTCTACACTTGGTCAATGAAGTGAGAGGTTTCAGCGTGTAATAAATAATTCCATCATTATAAAAAAGGAACAATATTATTCAATTTTTTTTAAATTTGGTTGGCATTAAAGCTGACACATACAGTAGGACTGCGTGTTTGCTACACCGGCAATGCTTGGAGCAAAAACAAAATTAGCCTATGAAGAAGGTCCTGCAAGGATCGAAACGTCAGGCCCTCGGACAATACAAATTATCTAAGCATGAATAGGAGTATTTCATGTTGTTCTGATTTCAAAAAAGCATATTTTACAAAATGTCCCAAGTATGAGCACAAGTACATGCAGGTAACAATGCTAGAATATGAGAGCAAGTACAGTATAAAGTGAATATGAGTTTTCCCCTTTTTACCTACAGTTTGCCCCTGGTCCTTAAACTAGGACTCCATAGGGCGATTGCGCATTTTCTGTTACTGCACCTGCCCTGAAAAATACTCCTGATCCATGTGCGTGACTCGTTCACCTTGAAATTTTTAAAATCAGCTTAAAACATATCTTTTTCTGCTTAGAGTTTGTTTGCTTTGTATCTATTTTCCTTTGTTAATTAGCGCTTTGAAACTTTTGCATTAGGCGCTACCTATTTTTTTAGTTTTTTTTTATTATATTATCGTCATCTTTAATGAGGGTAGTCCTACTCAGTGCAGAAGCACTGCTTTCCTGAGGAGCTCTCTATACAAAATACATATACAATATTATGCAGTAGAAAATGGTAAACATCCAAAAGCACAAAAAGGACGGCAAATTTGGGGGAAGACTGTTCCACCTGCCTACAGAAAACTTAAAAGACCTTCTACCATTCCCAGATCTAACAGGAGCAAGTAGAATATTATTAGAGCAGCTAGATCTAGTTCTGTACGAATGGCTATCTCTCAGTAGAATAGTATTATCAGTAAGGTTAATAAATGAAATGAAGGTTATCTGGAGCCAGACCATGGACACATCTATACATAAATGTTATTTATTATTATTAAATTGGCTGAGCACTACAGGTATGCCATAAAGCACATTATGCTCAGAGTTTATAGGCTTAATTGTTATTAGGATATACAGTATCATAGAAAGCTAATTTCATGAGCAAAAGGAGGACACACTTCATACCATCATGTGTATTTCCTAGCGGGGGTTGTGGATAATTGGTTAGCCATGGATTACTACAAATAACTGTTACACTACTTTTTTTATTAAGCCAACTTCCAACAAATCGCTGCATATCAAAATCATTATGTACAAAGACTATGAAAGTTGCTAATAAATTATATATTAGATTTTTCTACTGATATTTAACGACACTCCTACGCTACCCACTCCCCATCCCTCATGTATCCCTCTGCAACCCCTCAATTTGCCCTCTACAAGTTTTCACTAACATATTGTAATCTCATTCATTCTTTACATCACGATTGAAAGCTTTTTGTCTTTGAGTATGTACGTGATATTTTTAAATATTTTCTTCATGGCAACATTTAAAGATTTAACCTTACCAAATAACCTTATCGAACTACTGTACGTAGCATTGAAGGACAAACTACCAGAGGAATCTTAATTGCTCCGGAATAACCACAAAAAATTAAAAACATTATACGTGGATTATGAACAGATTTTTGTCATTAGGGACGTTTTTCTCCATTCTGAATATATGTTGTTGTTGTTCGTTGTACAAAAGCAGGATATTTCAAGGATTTTGAATACATCATGCACTGCCCAGTGCGTTTGACATCTGACGTCAATTTTTCTCAATTTAGCAGGACTACTTTGTAAATTTAAACCTTGACCACAACCTTAACTATTTTTTATCTTGTTCTTGCAGTTTTACAATTAAATTGTTCAGGTAAGTATGGTAGTCAAAATAATCCCATAGGGTACTACTACACAGGGAAATCAGGGTTATTTATAATAAATAAACATTGTTCAAAACAAATTCTCAGACCATCATCAACAATACTGAAGATGATAGAAGAAATAATTGCAATGAACTTAAATGCCATGTAGTTGTAAATAAATTGTTAACATTACTTCTTAGAAAAAATTCACCAGATAAAAGGGGACAGTTTATCTGCGGTTTTTAGCAACATGAAGCTGAGATGAGAAAACTGTAAGCTTTGTTTATAGTCAATAAGTTTCTGTGAGTCAATTTAGATCCTTTGATAATTGTTTTTCCACTCTTGTGTATCTGATTTTGTTTTTGTCATCCACAGCTGGTGCATTGTGGACAACAATGAAGAATGGTAGAGAGAAGGGGAGGAGAGGATGCGAGAAGGGGAGGATGAGAGAGGGGGAGGAGGTTAGTAGTAAAAAGCTGGCTTAGAAATTACAGCACATCAAGTTTTATAAAAAGAAATACTAGCTTCTTCTTGTTTCCCCGAAATACACATCCATAAGACGATATAAGTGTCCCCGCTACATCTAGCATTTATATAAAAATATTTGCTCAATTTCAACTTGGTTTCCCAGACTTTCTGATCTTCCAGGTCCTTTACCTACATTTACAGTGACTTGAAATGAGTAGGAATCATACAAAATTGTAACTACAAAGATGCAAAATTGGCTTTGGGATCACCCAGCAGAATTTTGCTTTAAAAGCTGAATTTAGACAGAGTCAAGCATACTATGTCAAAATGAAAAGTTGTAGCGGATGAACATACGGAGAGGCGTAAATGCAATTTCCCTGCAGCAAGGTTGAATTATCACACAAGCTGCTTAATTACCCAGGCAGACCAGATGCAATACCTATTATGTAAAACTAAATAGTACAAAGGGTACATTCTATGCAGTCTGCTGTAGCTTATTTCCTCCCCCCTCCCCCCTCCTCCTCCCCATCCCCCAAGTTCTGTTTTTGACATCAAAGCACCTTTAATATTATTTCACCTCGTTTTTACTTTTAACTTTCTAGCATATTTGGGAACAGTCTTGATGACTATTTTAGCTTGGAAAGTGGAAACTAATCACAAGCAGCTAGCAGCATATATTCCAGCTATAAGCATATATACTGAATGAAAACTGCACTCACAACAACAATAAAGAATATGTCAAATTGTCAGGAACGGTGCCCACAAGGTTTTTAATAAAGTATGTCTTTTGCAAGTGTCTTTTCTCCCCCAAATGGCATTAACGTCTCACACTTTCCCTCAGGTATTAACATTTATTTATCTTTAGTAAGTTTCCTTTGGTTGCCTCATGGGCAGATTAAATTACTCCCAAATGAGAATTGGATAAAACGTTATTAAATATAAATTGATAAAAACAGAAGACTACATCCTGAGTATTTGTATGAATAACAGTATGAGGTATCGTCAGTTTTTATTATATGAGGTATCGTAAGTTTTCATTATAATTATAATCAAAAAGTTCATGATATGAACTAATTGAAGCAAATAGAATTTAGAACATGAAATTCATCCTTCACTCCAATCTTTCTTAATAATGTCTTGCCAAGGGGAGTGAGGGGGATTAGGAGAGTGGGATTTGGTTATCATATTGTTAGGCAAAAATATACCAAGGATATAGTGTCATATACCAGTTGATAAAAAGAGTAAATATATACCTGGAAGGATAAAAATTATTCACATCTACACTACGTAACATACTGTGATAATGTGGTTTTGACAATAGACGGCAAAAAAATGTGTTGGTAAAACTCTGTTAAAGCAATGAGCTGCAACCACCAGAAGATCTTTTTTTTAATGAGTTTGAAAACGATTTATTTATGTCGTTGAATTAAGCTCAGTCGATCAGCACTCTTTGAGTGCAAGTGTGATATCAGCTGGTAACGAGTTTTATCAGAAACGATTAATTCCATCAAGATGCGAGAGAAACCAAAATTAATTGCATGGAATAACAATTTAGTTGCTCACATTTTGAGTAGCAGCTTTTGAGGTTCTAATCAATTCTTTTTGTTTTCCATAAATTACTGCAAATGATAATTGGTCCAGGACTGTACATAAACTGCTATAAACATTTGCATTTTGTACTGTAGCATTTTGCCATGTTCAGTTCAGTTATATACATGTATAGACACACAAAAACAGTGCAGTAATGTTATATACAAGATACTAGCAAAAACATGTGGTCCCATATAGATTCTTCCTTGTAAATGCAAGCATGCATTTGGCCTGAGATATTTTTTGATTAAAAATGGAGTTGTGTTTAAAATTGAGTAAACTGTGACTGAAAGGTAGAAACATGTCAAGAAACTGTTAATTATGAGCTAAATACAGTATCAAATCAATAAGCATCCCCTTCACAATTAGGTAGGCACTGTATTTAGATTGGTTTGTACATGATGTCTCTAACAAAGGCTTACAAGACTATAAACCACTGAGGCTAGCTACAGTAGTACAGATATCTAACAACTTTGACTTTCAGAAATCACACAGTAAAGGGTGACTTCCAGTTGACTGAGTTCCACATACATTCAGAACAAGAATTGGTCTTCAAATGCCACCAAAAAAGACTTATTTCCTATATTTCTTTGTATTAATGTATTGAATGTACACCGTGGAAAATTCATACATTGATGTGATGTATTCTGAACAGCACTAATGTACCCCTACTGTATGCTACCTTGAAATTGACTAGCAAATCTGGATTTAGTGAACATTATGATCCATTAAGGGTAAGACTTTTAAAAGCACATTTCGGTAACATAAATCCTAACATAAATCCCAAGAAGCATTAATGTCTGAAATATCAGGACTTTTGTCTACAAGCTAGCCTTCTGGTTAAGTGTCTGAGCATAGTACATAAGTACATAAAGTGTGTGAATGTGCATAAATTTCTTGAAAAACCATCTCTGGTTGTTTTAGATGGAGTGTTTATAGAGATGGGGCTCTCAATAGGCATTGTGTTTGAAAACTAAACAAAACAATAATAATTCCATCTAAGGTTGATATAGACTCACATTGTTGAAATAGTTTGCCTGTGACACAATTGCCTTACAAATTATTCCTCTGATCACATTCAGAATACAATTTTCCATCATGGTCATTTTCATTGTTATGAATTCCATTAAATATACAGGGTGATACACCTAACTGAATGATCACTCAATTCTCTGTCAGTTTACTTTATCAGATGTAGATCTAGCTCTAGGGAGGAAGGGATTAACAATAAATAGAACAAGATCTACCAAATTAGGTCAACCCTAACAACTTTATCTCCCCAGAGACTTGTACAGTTATGATCATCATGGATGTTGCATGTTAACAATATTAACCAAGTACTGAAGTATCATTCACTAAAACCAAGTGGTACAAGAAAAATAAAAGTGTTAGACACGGTATTATCATGAATGTTCAGCGCTTTTCGCATGAGCATCCGACAGTTTTGTTGCAAAAGTCTTGTACAGAAAGGACAGAAAACACCTTTCGTTACTCCATATTTCAGGCACATTGTGCGTATTATAACAAATGTACAAAATGCTGTCATTGAATCAAGCACGAAATGTTTGACCACCTCTAACATGTACTGTTCAGCCGACACAAAAATAACTGTCTTTGACAGTCCAAAATGTCACAAATGAAACTATCCTATCCTTGTTAATTCATATCACGATGAAGCCTAACCACCTCTGAATTAAGCATAACCACTCAATCGAAAACATGTTTACTAAAATGGTAAAGAATGAGGTGTCACGAGGATTTGATTCTTATCTGCTTTAAAACATTTCTGGGTCATTACTCCATGGATTTTAAGTAGCTGAAACTCAGAATATGCAGGTCCAACTTGTTCAAGCTCAATCTGATTCCATGCTGTTTTGCCCGTATGTGTACCAGGGGATTTCCACACGTTCATATTTTGTAGGCTTTCACAGATTGTGGAAATAGATATATTTGTCACATCACAACAACATGTTTTACACACAATGTTGGTTAAATTCTCTTGCTACAGGCTGTGGAGGCATGCATTAAGCTCTCCATTTGTGTTTTAAAAAGATTATTATTCCCATACGATCACTCACAAAATGACCAAAATGTTTGAGAAGTTTTATAACGGGTATAATATGGTAAAGAAGAATGATGCATTAAATCACAAACTTCTGTCATTATCATATTTTAGTGTGAAGCAATTAGGCCCAGTGTACTATGCCTTACTGCATAATGAGCCAACGGAACATATTATTCTCTCTATGTTTTGTGTAATTGTGTTTTGAATGCCGAAAGAGTCTTGACGTCACTCAGAGTCATACAAGCGTAGGGCTTTGAGTACTTGACTCCAAAATATCAGGAGTCACCAAAAGCCTACCTGAAACCTTTGGTCACTGATCTGTATTAAAGTTTATAATCTTCCGAGATCTCGTGCGGCCAATCACAGAACAGATGGCACCTCTTAGTTATATATCAAGTATATATAATATAAATATAATATTTAAACCACTCACAAATTATGAAAATTAGTATCCTCTTCAAATTTCTTGACAGATGCATCATGTGACTTGCAAATCACCAAGAATCAAACTTGAGATTGTCAACTGCTTTGACAGGCAATTGGTACTATGTCACAAGAAATATTAAATATATAACTGCATGACAACAGCACAATGCAATGTAACAGTAAGAAAGTCAATGTAATTACCTATACTATTTATGTACTACATACAGTATGTACATAACAATAATGTCCAGATAACAACTTTGATATATATTCCCCATTCTATTGTTATCAATGTACTGTTTTATTTGGATTTATACTATATCATATCATACAATTGTTAATCTTCTTCATTACAATAGTGTAGTATATGTATGTTTATGAACTTCAAGTGGCTATATGAGAGGGTACTTTATATGAGGGGCAATTGCATGCATTTAAGCTTGCAGTGCTAAATATTGAATGAAATGCTCTGACTATAGATTATATGAGAAGCCTACAGAGACTTGCATTTTATTTTGTTATGTAT
The DNA here is from genome assembly GCF_037975245.1 of Apostichopus japonicus. Classification (NCBI taxonomy): domain Eukaryota; kingdom Metazoa; phylum Echinodermata; class Holothuroidea; order Aspidochirotida; family Stichopodidae; genus Apostichopus; species Apostichopus japonicus. The sequence continues at coordinate 8,170,220 of NC_092582.1, read as the reverse complement.
TATTAGCTACTACTTGCCAAGATCAGGGAAATGGCACACACTTCAATATAATTCATACAGTAACTTCTGTCGTTTCATCAGTAAACACACATGTATGTAAATACAAACATGTATGTAAATATACAAGAATGTATGTAAATACAAACATATCCTAATCTATCCTAAACTATTCCTTTGCAGCATAATCATAAAATAAAGAACAATTCTGACATTTTCAATGATAGCCCATGGATATATACCTTGCAAACTCATCCACATGAGATGAATCATCTCATAATAAAGAATTGTACTATTTCTTTATTTCTTTTAACTATTTACATTAATGTGTTAGTTTTATGCATGTGCATGAACCCTTGTTAGTGAATGAAACTAACACACCAGACTTGTTGTATGAGTACCTAAAACGAGTATAAGGCACTAAGTGCTAATAGAGTACTTATACTAAAGAGTGTACACTATAGATTCCAAAATACCTTGAGTACAAGTATGAGTACAAATCCATCCATGGTGAGTAAGTGTACATACTGTGGATATGCCAGATTACTAGTATCAATATGGACTCACTACTAGTCTTCTAAATATAGTGTGTGTAGAGTGTATATGTTTGGAAGTTGACAACTTAATAATCCCAATTACCTTTGTAAATAGAAACATACAAATCAAACCCAATTAAAATACCTCTAGTCACTATAAATATAGAAGCTTGACATAGGCCTTTATTCACACCTCAACCTTTCACAAAACTCTCCCCCTCCCCTCCCCCCTTCCCCCTCCCCAAAAGAAAATCAAAGTCAAACACACAACATGCTCTGATACACTCTCTTCAAAAGATCAAATCTTAACAAAACAAATTCCTCATGAGAAACAATTAAATCTAAATGCTTGCTTAAAACAGAACTGATTCCTCAAACCTTCCTCGAATCTAAAAAACCACCGCTGAGAAACATCTAAGCAGATTCAAATAATGCAAATACTTCCACGCACAAAGATTGAAACACTATCCTCCATTAGCGAGAGTGAAAGAAGAGATAGCTGAAGCTAGCAGACGCTTTTCTCCATTTGAATCAAGACACATTTGATGCGAGTAATAAGTTAAGCATGCCGGCGTGCACTGACTAACAGGATGCTGTAGTTGCAGCACCTAATAAGACCTTATAGTTGAACCACAATCAGACTACATGTGCTGCTAACGAATCACGATCTCTACCGAAAGATGAGTTGTCAGATACTTAATTCAGACACACGGACCTGTGTATTTATATATATGTATTGACGACTACTGGTTTGTTCATACGTACAGCCGTCGATATTCACAGTTTTAAAACGAGAAAGATTTAAGTTCATAATAATAAAAACCTGTTGGTGCCTGAAGCAATAATCAGTCCCAGGGCATATATAACTACATTTAAGGTCAAACACAGTTTTTTTTATATATTAATTTATTTCGATACTGTTCGCTGAGAACAAAAGAGAGGGAATATTAATAAAACAGCCACGTATAATGCTTCATTGAAGTTTGGCATCAATCAGATTCACATGATCTCTTTGACTGTACTTCATCAATAAACAGCTAAGATATTAATATTACCAAATCAAAGTTGGCTGATATGGGTGAACATTGTTTCCAACCAACCAATAAAACTATTATGTGAGGTATATTCTTTCCTCTTCTCCTCATATTCCCCTGGTGCTTTATGAAACTGACAATGTAAAAGTTTGATTGTGTAATATATTGATTAAAGACTGCATCTGGAAGGAAGGATCAGAGAAATAGCATTTTAAGCAAGACTAAAAAGGTAATAATGTTACATGAAGCTGAAACAATGGGCTGTTAACTTACGTATAAAATTCAGGATTGTTATTAACATTAGTTTTTCAACATCAATCCTGAGAAAACCATGGCTGATGAATATCTTTCCACTGTATTCCGGTCCATGTATTATAAATATAGTACTTTATATTAAAGTCTTTAGTTTAACACAAAAATAATGTGTAGGTGGATTTATGTGTAAATACATATAAATAAATAATTTATAATTGTTGGGAAATATTAATATTTACAATTTCAAGTAAATAAATATTTATATATACTTGTTTATTTATTTTAATATATAAAGAATAATGACTAACATACAGATATATATATAAAAAGTCTAAACTTTTGCAGTTTTAACTTCCAAATTGCTTTCTGCAAGGTTCTTTTAATAAATAAATGAAAAAGTGTCTGGTTGACAAAATAATTGTTAAGGGTATATCAATTACTCTCTCGTAAACCTAGCTTCATTCGGTGAAATTTTCCTTTATTTTTCTCAGTCAACTTGAATAGAAATCTGCTTTTATTTATTTATATTTATTTATTTGTTTTTCCACAAAAGTACAAAGTAGAGGGAAGTCTTCCACAAAGCTTAAAAGCTTAACAGTGTGGAAGACTCCCTGCTTTAAACTAAACTTGGCCATCTTGAACTGGTTTCCATACAACATGTAACATTTTCTACTGTAAAGTATCTTTACTTGTGGAACTTGTCAAATTGGGACACAGCGTGACCTTACAGGATTGTTTATTTGGCACGGAAGCCCTCAATGAAAAATGGAGGTCGATATTGCTTTTTCACGCATGCATGTCATTTTATACAATTACAACTGGCCATACAAGATCAAGATCAATTTTCATAATAAATCTCAGCCATAGACTACTGTAGAGGGCGACGTTTGCATAACTAAAACAACAACAATGTAATACAAGGACTATAGTTAAAGCAAGATTCTATTAGCAGAGAATAATCTAGTGTTTAAATTTTGCATAGCAGTTTTGAAAAGCACTCAACCTTTTTGTCCTTTATAAAAATACTACATTTCCTGTGTACAAAGACTGCTATACATTTTTGCACTTCGTAGAGCCATTTTGCATAGCATTTTTGTGATGCAATACCGTATAAATTATTCCTTGATTTGGGTAGAATTTTGACCAAAACTAGGCTGAGAATACTAATTATTGTTCTAAATAAGATATTGATCAATTAACCATATTGATCAATTAACCATCCAATTAACCATCCAAGACAAATCTGTAAGATTTATTATCAACAACAGGCACTCTTATTTAGACTTTTGATTTTGAATGTCAACATTTTATTGCCAAGACACTTCTTCATATAAATCAGGTTAAAAAGTAAAAACTAGGAAATTTCAATAATTGTTGACTTCTAAATTTCACTGTTTGAGATAAAAAGTAATTTAAACTTTTCCAGCTAATGATCTACATTATGGTGTCTTTCTAGCATCATACACTGTTGAAACATTAACAAAAGACAATCCCCTCCCCATCCCCCCCCCCTCCCAAAGGAGCTATTATCTGGCAGCAATTCAGGTACAGAAGCAATTGTTACATTCACTTACTCCTATAACTTTTGTTTCAAACTTAACACTGCTGAGTGACCCCAAAAGCATTTTATTAAATTATTTGAATTCATTCTTGTCAACTGTTTGAAATATACTCAGTTTCCTAAAATTAATGCCTCTTTTAAATTTATGAGGTCAACTTGCTGGTTGTAAAATTTGTCTAATAAAATTAAGAGGCATATTTTTAATAACAATGTTAAGGTCTGCACGAGTCATAGTAAGGTGGGTTTTTTATCCAAGAGCAATCTACAGTTTCCCATCTGAAATGACTTTCTAAATTGACAAAATGTCAAATTTGACTTAAAATGTTGAATTGGAAGCCACCCAACGTGTAAGTTGTAATCCATAAAACCTTGCAGGTTTCTCCCACATTTGTGGTCGCTTAAGCGTCATAAAAAAATTGCTGATTATTATTATTATTATACATAGGACAGGAAGTGACCCAAAACTTGAGGTACTTATTGTCAATGTCTCAACAGAAGTTTTAAAGCAGTTTCAAAGCAATATTGAACTGTTTAGTATGTCTATATGTACTTTCACATTCACAATCACAATCAAGTTTCACAAATCTATGAAGCAACATCAATAATTTTCCTGGGTCTTTATTCAGTTTCAAAAATTGAAGTTTTACAGCGTATTTATTAGAGATAAGTGGGTGATAAGATGAAAGATCACATGGACATGTTTGAAAATGATTTGGAAGTATCAGGATTAATGAAGAGGATAACGAAGCCTCCGTCTCAGTCATCATGTCAGGCCTGCCACGTCTCATATGATCAGACGAGATGACGTCTCATACGCATACGTGCGTCTCAAGTCTCATCAGACGAGATGAGTCAAGCTGTTGACATACATGTCTCAAGATTGGTGAACAAGATTACAACCGGAACAGACATGACTTTGTGGCTGCAATCTACTATACAGTTTTGGCTCGTACCCAAAAAAAAAAAAGATTCCATAGAATGGGCTGAAAATATATAAACATGTTGAGGCAAAACTTTTTGTAAGTATTAAATTATTATAGATTTCATCTCCCTTTTATTATGATTGGATTTATAGGGTTATGACTCATGCACAGCACCAATTAACTTGTCATTTTAGAATGTGTTGTGGGGTTAGTTTGTTCAAAAAACTACAAAGACAGAAATCAAAAGGGTATCAAAAAAAGTTACAAAGTAATATGAAATTCTCTGTTCAGATAAAAATAACTGTAGCTCACTTTGTGGTCCTTACCAAAAATAAATAATCATTTCTACAAATCCTTATTGCCAGGTCACATCTGTCATTCTAAATGATATTAAAAATAATGAACAGTGAAGAGCCCAGTGAAGACTTTTTCTTAACTTTTCTTGCATTTTGTCAAAAACTGAGGGTTTTATTGGAAGTTTGCCAAACTCACAGACTGACGTATGAAATGAAGCTTAATTTGTCCTAGTCAGTTTGGCTAGCTGCCAATGAATATTTCAACGGTAACAGGGTGACCCAATTGCATTTAACTTTTACTCTGCAATTCATATTTATGTAGTTAAGTAAACATATTTATTCTGGGCTGTTTAATAGTACTTGTAATAGCAGGAATTCAAACAGTTATAACGACTAATGGACAGGATTTGGGATTTGGCCGTTTAATCAGTGTGTTTTAATTTAATCAATATTATGAAGGTTTGGAATGACATATAGTACTGATCAGATTTTGAGGGCAATACTAATCAAATTTAGCTCTCTTAGCGCTAAACCTCGATTTGGAATAATCGACACAATCAATATCACATTAATTTTCAATACAATCGATAGAGGTAATGATTGCAGGTTTGTAATTACAAATGGCTATTGATCGGTGATGAATTAAAATATTTTTTTGAAAAAATGAGGCTACATCCCTAGGACCCGACATCAATTCAGGGGAATGAGCAAATATGGAGGAGGTGCAGGAAATACATATGGGATAAAGAATGAGATCAATTTTTTCTTATTTTCATATCAAGGGAAATCAAAGGGTGCAACAAGGGAGCCAGGTTTGATTGTCCCTGTGTCTCAGCATAGCTGGGTCTTCACTCCTCTTTGAATGTATTGTATGTACATATTAGATCCTCCTGCAAGCAGGAACTCGCGAAGAAGCCATCATTGGCTTATCAAACCGCAAGCTGACCGAAGTCAGTCTCTTAGCTTCATATTTAATGTCCATGATTATGAACTGTCAACAACTCTATAACTGGAAGACATACATTAATCTTGGAGTGACTCGAACTCTGGGCCTTATATGATTGGAAGGCACCGGCGTTAACCACTAAGCTAGAACACTCCTAATGTATGCATTGTATGTTGCACTATGATAGTATTACCTCATTCATCTACATATGAGTGCCTGTTACAGTGGAATTGGTCCACAAACTAAACTGAGAGTTCCTTCATGGATACTTCTTTTTATTTTTCTGTCAATACAGATAAAAAATCAAGAAAATGGTACCAACGTGCAGTAAATATTAATAAAATGTGAACTATTATATCATTGGCACAATACTGTAGAGAAATAGTGTGTCCTAGCTCACAATATATTGCTCCAACTTCGAGCATTACACAATTAATCTGAATTTGTTCAAGTAAAATCTTTTCATTCGTATCGTATAATATTACATATAGTGACACAGTTATTGGCAAAACTTGAAAACACCTTTCCAGGTGACGAAAAACAGATCATCTCCAAATTGTGTCAACATTCTAAGAACTGATAAGAAAGACTAAGCTTATTGAATCCAATCTTTGAATAAATTTAATATAAAATAAACTCCAGCTAGATTACATGCTTTCAAAGAGCCAGGGTCAAGGACAAAGATTTACCTCTCAGCTGATATTTATGTAAATTCTCCACAGCAAATGCAAATTACTTAACCACCTTCAAACACAAGTTTATGTAGTAAAATTACACTGTATATTCATGAAAAAAAACGCTGTCAACCTATTTTCTCTGGTCGTCATGGCAATATAACTTAATTTTCCAGCTGAATCTGTCCCATAGTGCAAGCAAACCATTTTACAAATTGGAAAAATTGAGGAGGTAATTGAATACGAAACTTGTTTTCACAAGAGAGGTCTAGTAATACAATTAAGGGTTGCAATGTAATATAACCTGCTATACCTTAAAAGGTTTCACAAACCACAATTTTGAGTTTATGCAATTAAAGTACAACAAAAGATGAAATGTGATTGTGCACTTCAAAATTAGATCTCACTAACTTCATTTCTTGAGGTCAGATGCACAAAACAAAACAATCATTATTGGAGGCAGCTATATATGAAAGGTTGGAGGACCTTTCCTCTGCATGCTGGGAAACAATGGGATGTTTACATGCATTTATTTGAACCGACAACAGTCTCTCTGAAAAGTTTGTTTTCATCACATCTTTTTCAATATGTGAGAAATGAGAATAGAGCTGTAATTGAATTGTTAAGAAAGGTATCTAATTTTAGCCGTGAACCCAATTCAAGAACCACTCGTAAGGAGTGTTAGCTCAGTGGTAAACGCCGGTGCCTTCCAATCATAAGGTCCCTGGTTCGAGTCACTCCAAGATTAATGTGTGTCGTCCAGTTACAGAGTTGTTGACAATTGACAATTTTTAATCATGGACGTTAAATATGAATCTACAGTAAGAGACTGACATCGGTCAATGAGGCTTCTTGCGAGTTCCCGCTTGCAAGAGGATCCAAAATACATACATACATACTCAACATTGCTGGATTGTTAAATATATATACTACACAGGCATGTATGAAGTAAGTCTACATGCAATTTGTTAAATCAAATGAATTTGACAATTAATTGACAGATCTTAATGATTGAACATGGCCAGTGAAACTTTGTGCATGACCATTGCTTATGTTGATATAGAAATTCTAAAATAACTTCTAGACCATATCATGAATTCATCTCCTGTTGCTCTGCTGTATATTAAGTTTGACCCATAATCATTGCATTATTGCCAATGAAACTTGCAATATATGCAAATTTAAGGCATATGGTTGTTGCCACAAAGCAATAATTTAATGTCCTGAGAGTGTCACAAAGAAAAATCTTTTCTCAAGAATTGGGTCATGATTGATGAAAAGATTGAACTCAATCGTTGCATCAGATATGTGAATGACATCTTTGTGAATGCATCAAAACTGAACTGCTGTACAAGATTGCTAAATCATCTCCAAAGTTATTTATTCTCTATATATGTAAACATCCATTATAACCACCAAAAGTGTTTTCTTCTAATTTATCATACGACTTAGAGTTAAATACTAAAGTCTACATTTTATAGGGCAAATGCAACATATAAATATATTAAAATGAGGGGGCTATAACATATTAGGATTTGAACATAATAGAGGGCAGTCTTTAGTAATAAAGAACTTCAACTTCAAAATTCACTCAGTTGCTACAGGCAACAAAGCTGCCAGTTGCAGTGCTATCTGTAGTATCTTTGCTTGAATTCTGAAAAGATGGAGATTTCATTTATCAACTGGTATTTTAATGTGACAAACATTGAGAAGCCATCTATTTGTTGCAAAATGTAAATTCTTGAAAAGTCAATAGTAAATTGCTGTAATTGAAGTCTTTAATAATGTGCTATAATTTAAATGTATCAATTTCTAGTGACATAGTTAGTTTCCTAGCCTACTGAAAATAAAATGAAACTACATGTTTGCCAAAACATGGATGGATTGGAAGAGAGGGCGAGAGAGGAAGAAAGAGTGGTTTAAGGATATAAAGAAATTCAACTCCATGGGTGCACAGTGCTTGAGAAATTGTTATGAAGTGACTTATTTTACAAAACCTAAAATTCTACTAAGGTCTGCAGTAGCTCTTACAGAAAAGACAACCATTACTACATGTGTGCAGAAAGCTAGCTAAATTACTGCTACTGTGACAATTATTCTTCATTCAACTGTGAAATGCTTCCAGTTGTTGCATAATTCTGGTACTTAACTTGCATTCTCTTAATATAATTTGTTTTGATTTGATTTGATTTGATGTGATGTGATTTGATTTATTTCACACCAAAATGCAAAGACAATACGTAACAAAAGGTGTAGGTATAACACACACACACAAAAAGTTTGTCCACCAGACTGTTGCCCGCTTCAATTTAAAAGGATTTTCTGGCGGTCGAAGTTGATTACTTTAATATCAAAATTACTGAAAATCACAGACATATTTTGATGAAATTCTATGTACAGAGAGCACTTTGACAGTTAAGTAAAACATTTCTAAATGTATCAGTTTTCGATTCAAGGGTTAATCAACAAGATGATAATAATATCCTTACTAAAGGTTTAGAAGAGTATTTGCCCAGATGACATCACAGACCCCCTGCTATGATCCAACTTCCTGGACTCCAGGAGTAGTGGTTGAGGGTTTATTCTGTCAAAAATGGTTTATATTCAATGAACCATATCTTGAGTTAGGGGCTAGATCTTGAGATGGGCTTTTCAACCAGCAATGTGGAATATTTTCTCTTCAACAACAATTTTATCTTGTCATCAGGAAATTCATTTAATCTTCATCTCTACCACAGCATCATTTTCTAAATTCTTATTTCCATGATCCAATCTATTGTCCCTGCAGCACAGACACTTAGCTTAGATGAAGTAGAGTGTTTTTATCTGGGTGGCTTAACCTCTTCCCAATATCTTTTGACCATGGCATATATGACATCATAACATTGTATCTTCATTATCCAGCTAGCTAAAAATATTACTTGACCATAAACAAATAACACAGTCCTTACTCTAAACAGGATGAAGAGTTGGATATTTTTGCTGGTGGGAAGGTCACAAAAATACCCTCAGAAATTGTTTGTTTATTCAGCTAAGCATCAGCAATTCTAAATGACAGACCGAATCTCCAGGATGCCTATTCCCCAAAGACATGAAAAGGTCAGTGTATCACTGTGCAAGTAACTGGCAGATTTCAAATCCCCAAAATATGACAACCTCTTACCAAAAAGTTTGTGCTTGTGAAAATCTACTCACGTTTCTGACAACATGATGCGTTATGCATTAATTAAGTTGCAGTAACGTACATATTATAATACAACTGCAGTATACTTGGCAACTATCAAAGAAAATGTTCACAGAATTCGGAGTCTTTGGTTAATCATATTTGGTTAATCATATACACGTAGAAGACGGGTAACTTTCATATTTATTTTTCATCACTTAGCTGACACACTTAACTTATTTTCTCGAATTATGTATCTACGAGGAATCTATGATATTTTCTCTTCATCAACAAGTGGGTTAGTTTTTTGTGTCAAGAGTTATAATGATAACAGTCCTTCGCCCTGGTTCTTATTACGTAGGTAAGAGGGTGGTTATGTATATAGACATTGAACTCTACTATAAAAATGAAGTAGGCGATCTAAAGGCTAAAGTGCTTGTGTTTGCTTTGTGGAGCAATAAACAGAATTTTCAAGAGTGTTATCATATGTCATGGCATTAACTTTACAGAAATGTTTGATTAACATTACCAATCAAAAACTACAGTATGAAATGTTTCCGGAAAAAGGAAATCGAAGAAGTTAGCATGCTTAGACTCTGGATGTGTGCCCTGATTAATTCACATATATATTATATTCATATTGCAAGGGTCCTACTCTAATAATAATAATACTCTACGAGTAGACGATAAGAACAAAATGAATTGTTTTATTACCATGAATGAAAATAAATCTCCTCTAAATCTGTCTTCGTGCATGGTTACTAATATTTGGCGAGACTTGCCTCCAATCTCAACCATTGAGGCAAAGTCCAAACCTCTCAAGTAACAGTTTGCTATTTTATCTTTGCTTAATATTTTATTTAAATCTAGCTCCTCGTTGTTGAGATCGTGTAAATCATCCAGATAAAAAGGGAAGCAGTTCCTGTTACAGAGACAGGCAATTTGAAGAAATTGACGCAGTATTTAAATATGATCCTGTTTAAGATATACTGTACCATTATAGCTATGGGGGGGGAAGAATGATATTAAAGTAGTCTACGTGTCTTTGAGATATCTGGTATCAAAACGGACATGAGATGTCGGGTAATCAGAGCAATATAGACTTTAGAAATGAGAGGACAAGCGTAGTGAACATAATGATATATGTAGAATGTAACAGGGACACCACTGCCAATTAAAGGAACACAAATAAACAGACTATCATTATTAATAAGAACGTTTGTTAGAGTTTCCTGACCATTTGAAAAACAAATTTTACACCAAGTTTTCAGGAATTAGTAACGAGGAAATATGAAGATGCATACAGCAAATATCTCATGAAAATGACTAAGGAAAGGTACATGAATTCCACATAACAAATGTGATATTAGTGTTTGACGATATGTAGTTTATAAATACCACCATTGATATTCCATTGAGGAAAGGTATGTGAACTCCACTAACCACAGCCAATGTTAGATAGTGTTTGACGATATGTAGTTTATAAATACCACCATTGATATTCCATTGAGGAAAGGTACGTGAACTCCACAAACACAGCAATTGTTAGATTAGTGTTTGATAATTATGTATGGTTTATAAATACCACCATTGATATTCCATTGAGGAAAGGTTTGTTAACTCCACTAAACAAAGCCAATGTTAGATAGTGTTTACTGATACATGGTTTATACCATCACTGACACCCATGATGCAGTCAACAGTGGTTCACCTACATATATACATTTGCTTCGCTAAACATTAAATTGAAACCAGTGAGTATTTTTCTTGTTCTCATACAGTATGTAACATTTTCCTTTTTAAATTGAATCAATTTAGTCATCACAATTAACCCCTACTCAATATCAGAAAATGATTTAGATGATCCAAATATCCAAGAAATTATTTTTGTTTTAAATCAAGCATATACTATTAAAGCAAGCAATATACTATTAAAGCAAGCATATACTTAAACATTAGAGTCCATAAATACATATCACTGACCTTTAAATGCATGTCGTGCTTTGAATTGTATGCATAATTCACTCTAGGCCTCATTTCTGCTAGAACAAAAATCAAAAGCAAACCTCATAGTTGGGTGATTAAAAACCAGATTATTCTGACAAATTTGGATACAGGTTTTCAGTCAAATGCAGGAATCTAATAATTTAAATTTTTTAGACAAGCAGTCATGCTTGAAACATTTCCTTATTTTTTTTTGGGTTTATTAACTTTTCAAGATTTTCTGAGAGCCTTAAGTAGTTCAGAGGATATAATGCTATTAATAGTTTTAAAACTGTTATAAATTTGATTAAAAATAAATTCTGCATAAAAAAAAAATATGGGGAAAACATTTAAGCATTCCACATAAATAAATTTATTTCTTTCATGATGTGGAATTACTTAGCTTAACATTCAGAAATTGAGAAACTGGTGTCAACTACTTAGCATAATGAATGTATATCTTTGACTTTGTTGCAAACTCATAACTATTACCAGTTTATTGTGATGGTGCAAAATTGTTTCATTGTTACCATAGTTTTATCTGAGCTCAATTACTTAATATTGCAAGCAACTCTGAAAAATATGCACTACTCCACCCATTAAAGGTGGCATAAACTAAATGGAGTCCAGGGTTTCCCCTGGTATTCATTTGAGAGGTGCACCTGCCTCTCTGTTATTGCGACTGCCTCGCAAAAATATTGCCAATGTTGCCATCTCACTGTTTCAGAGAAAGAATAAAAAATGCAATGATTGCAATCCAACTTCTTTAACACATGCCATTTCAGCTGACTTTTAATAATTGGCTGTAAACACTAAATAATAGCAACAAATAAATGTTCTTCTGCCTAGATTTAACATATCATTTTTATATAATTTATTGTAAGGATGATTGACAATTAGGATGTTTAACAAACTTTTCCGGGTGACCATAACCCCAGGAAGGGGGGGGGGGGAGGGAGGTGGAGGGTCTAAATGGATGGGTGTGCATTATCCCCTGTTAAGAAAGTTTGGTGAAATGGAGGATGTTTAGATACAATATGGCGCTTCTAATTTGCAACATTTGACTATGTTGAAGAATTTATAAACTTCTTCGTTTGTATAGCTTACATATATTTATGTATTATTAAGCAGGATCTTTTGTAATATTCTGTCTGCAAGTGCCTCCCTCCCCCTTCACCCATCCCAGAAGTAATATTCTGTTTGGCAGTGCCCTTCCCTCCCCCTCCCCCATCCCAGAAGTAATATTCTGTTTGGCAGTGCCCTTCTCTCCCCTCTCACCCACCCTAGAAGTATTTAATACATGGTTGTGAGCCCATGCCCAAACAAATTATACCAACAAAAAAACAAACAAACTAAAATTAACAAAAAATACCTCTCCATCAAACTAAGAGATTCAGAGATTCAAGTAGATGAAACCATTTTTTTACTCTAATTTAGTTTTGAGTTTTAAAGTGTGTGACATTTTGGGTGTGATATATGATAGGAAGAAGTAATTACACAAACTATATTTTCAGAGACCAAATTCACCTTTGCTTTTTATAGTTGTTGTGTACGGTTTACATGCACATACCAGAATGTACAGTTAATTGTTACAAAACTTCACATTCGACTTATATAGAACTGGTCTGATCATGTTTCTTCTTATTGATACAGCTTTTTGCCTCTTTCAGTTTAGCGACTTACTTTTATCATCAACTTTTAAAAAAAACTGGTAAATATTAGATATCTTGGCAGTCCTGTTCCCCCCTCTTTTTTTTTAACTTTTTGACATGACCAACCCCGGAATTCTACCTCCTTTTTTCAATGATTCCTTCAGTTCGAGGGAAACTTAAAATTACTGTTAAGGTATCATCTAGCAAAATGTGCATTTCACTCTTGCTTAGTTTTCATTTATAAAAATTATAATAATAAATGAGACTTATATAGCGCCAAATCAGTAGACACAAGTCACTGCTCAAGGCGCTTTACAAAGAAAGCAGATTAACTTACGAGAACAAGTGAAAATCTTTGTTAAAATATACATACACAAATTTTTAATTAGCAGCTCTACCAGCATTTTTCGAGGTTAACTATTATCTTGATTCTAAGACATGCATGATGTCTGCAAAGAAAATTACTGATTTAAAGGAGTCTTTTGAATCAGGTCCATTCAGATAAATCTGCCATTCCAAATAATAAATAACATTTTATTGTTAAACACCATCATATGTATGCCCACAGTATAACTCTGATCCTTAGTTTAACAGAAACAAATTTTGCTGCTACGTGTAATTTCAAATACAAGTTGGCCAGCTAATAGTAACTGCAGTTTATGTCAATTTAGAGCCAAGTTTTAATCAAAGTATAAAGCATGTGGCAAAGTCGTCCAAATCTATGAAAAATATATTACTTTAAAACGTAAAGCAGCCAGGGTTTGAAATTATCTGCTTTGAGAAAGAAAGTGGACACCAAGATGACAGTATATCAGGGATGAGACTGAGCCGGGGAAAAAAAATCTGAAATTTATCGACCGAATTTAGAATTTTTTTGTCAGGTAAGGAGGGCTTAAATGCAAAATGGTGGACTCTAGATGGAATCTATCACATCACGTAACTCGCCAAAAAAGTGTGGAATTTCTGCTTGTATAATTTATTCATTAGCTTTTTTGAACCAAAAAAAGGCATTTTTGCTTGCTTTGTGCTACTTGATTTCACCACTGGTCAAATTCGGTGTTCCTTCCCTTCACAGTCCAGCATGTTCGGCAAAAAAAAAAAATAAAAATAAAAATTAAATAAAAATAATAATAAAAAATAATAAAAAACGCGAATTACGAAAAAAAACGCGAAAATGAAAAGAAAAAAAATCGGAAATCCGCGTTTCCGCGGAAGAGTCTCATGCCTGGTATATAATGTCAAGCAGGAACGCATGCTATATATTTTAATGACAGACTAATTGTACAAAATAGGCGAACAATTGAAGAAACATCAATGCCGACAATGTAACTGTATGTTACCCTGCAGTAATGATTAAAATAAGGTCTTCAATTCCTAAGTGATCTTTAAAAAAGTCATTTAAGGAGTGTTAGCTCAGTGGTTAAAGCCGGTGCCTTCCAATCATAAGGTCCTGAGTTTGAGTCACTCCAAGATTATGTGTGTCATCCAGTTACAGAGTTGTTGACAATTGACAATTCATAATCATGGACGTTAAATATGAATCTAAGAGTCTGACTTCGGTCAGCTTGCGGCTTTGATAAGCCAATGATGGCTTCTTCGCGAGTTCCTGCTTGCAGGAGGATCTTAAATACATACATACATAAACACATACAATTGAAGAAACATCAGTGCCGACACTGTTACTGTATGTTACACTGCAGTAATAATTAAAAAAGGTCTTTAACTCCTGTGTGACCTTTAAAACAGTCATTGCTCATCTCTGAATTAAATCAATTTGAGCAATAGCCAAGTACTGTTTTGTTATGTATTAGAATTTATAAGCAATGTAGAAATATATAAGATGTGACATTAAAAAGGGAGAATGAAAACTTTAAAACTAAGCTACACGATACATCACCTGTACAATGTCACACAGCTGTCCTACATCCCGCATAACCTTTTACTGGGTGCGTGTATATCATTGTCAGACAATTTTTAATAAAGAGTACCTGGAGCAGAACTAAACAATCGGCATTTGATATTTAGGGAATCCTACAGCTACACATTCTGAAAGCTCTAATTGTAGCTGTACTACATATGTTGGCCTCCGTGCATGAATCTGTCTCACTGTACTGAACATGTTCATACAGTAGTAGTATTACTGTGCAAGTGAGCCATTTTAAACAGTTAATATGATCATTTATACAACACCTAATTGTATTCTGGTCATTTGATTGGTCAATTGCTTGTTGATTGCATGCAAAATCCGCTCTATTCCACTCTATGAAATAGAACCATGGGTTATACTTTTTTGGTAGCACTTTTTTCAATGGTAATTAGAGAGCAGAGAAACCTGTCTGTTCAAAACAATCTGTTGCATGAGTGCCTTTTACCCATCTTAATATAATATATTGTATAAAACAAATAATGAATGGTTTCCATTCATGCAATAGTGCAAATATTTCATTCGTTGAAAGATGTAATTTGTTCCATTCAACTTGGCTGTGCCTCGTTGAATGGAACATTCCATCTTTCAACTCATGAAATATTTGCACTATTGCACTCATAACCATTCATTATTTGTATAATATTAACTTCCTTATTCATTGCAGTACATTTAGAAGTACTGTTTAGGCAGTGCTTCAAATAAGCTTTAATTCAAAACATGATTCAAGACTAACAGGCCTAGGTCATCATTTCATCTCATCAAGTCTACAATATTGATGACAAACACTCGATCCGTAAATTAATGTCTGTTTATACCATGTACATAGGGACCTATAATTAATGAAAGTCCAATAAATCTGAAGGAAAACTAATGAATTTTCCTTAATACATTTGGTAGCTCATATTGAGCTTTATTTCAGATTGCATACAGTATGAAAAGTAGGAACTTGTAATATAGTGTTTATTAATGCAGTAGTGCTTGCAATTTTATTGAAAGAACTTTGAATTTTGAACTTAAATTATATGAGTTCTTACAACTATTTATAATTTTGCTGCTATGAATATATCTAATAATAGACTAAAATACATAGCTTCTCTCTCATCATAAGTGGGGCATTCCTTTAAGCATCAACTCTTAAAATAATTATTTTCAGTTTTGAAATAGCAGATCTCAGCAGCTCCCAAAGAACCTAATTTTGTTAATATTTCCATTGAGGTGCAAATGTTGCTAAGAATAGAACTGATTTCTTTAAGTTTCCAAAGTAAATCGTTGAGATTATTAAATGTAGAATGATGGCACATTATAATAATAAACACGACAATAGATATATTTAGCTTCTACACGTTACAGTTTTACCTTCAAGTACTAAAAATAACCCTGACACTACAGGATGTGATCTATATTTAGCAATAATCACTGATAAGAAGATGAGACTAGAATAGAACCCAAGTGAAGGGTGGATAAATAATTACCACCTACAGATTGTCAAAATAAGATAAACAAACTTTCCCTCTGAATATCAGAGGCAGGGAGTAATACCTCATCCTTATTTATAGCTATGCATGATCATATGACTTATCAAACCATTTAATTATCAGCTACAATTGTACCTACGTAAGTTGAGACTTTATTGATACATCTCACGTGAGAAATACAGATATTCCTTGGAAACATGATCGTCACAGTCAGTTTTAAACTTAGCGACGGAGACGAAGAAGGGTCAAATTTTTCTCGGTGAAATCAAGGTTGACATCATGTGTGACCAAATCAATTGGTAATTATTTTAGACAATTATAGAAGTGACTGCAATCAGTAACTGATAAATTAAGTACCAATGATGTCATGCACTAAATATAGGCTGGTTATTATTGTAATGCAATAAATATGAAAATGCGATGGTACATGTATTATGGCCGCGTAAGCATTAAGATGTACACTATAGATACCATAGGGATAGTTTACATAAATGAAATTTATATTTAAACCACAATTGACACATCAAGTGCTAGCCTTCTACTGTAGGCCAATGACACATGTCAACAGACCAGACATACCACTCCATTAAATGTACAGGTACTTCTGTTCCACAAGATAATCTACACAAATAGAAATTATGAATAGCTATTGAAAATGTTTGCATATTATGCTGGTACAGAGAATTAAGTAAAATCATGCAATTCTGTGTTGTTAGTTCTGTATATGGCAGATGCCAGTGTTACATATTCATTATGATGAGATACAAATTCTGTTTAAACTTATTGATAGTTGTTACTTGTATGGCATCCCTCTCCCTCCCCAGCCCCCTTCTCCACCCCTTATCCCAGAGTAGTTACAGGCAAATGGGTTCACACTTGAAGATTTCTGAATAATTTCATTGTTTTCTGATAAGATCCCTCCCAAATTCTTGTTCCCCTTCCATCTTGAAGGTTTCTGGTTTCCGTTAATTTTGACCAACTACGAGCTACGGTATCCTATATTTTGATCATATGTCCATGCTCAAGCTAACTGTACATGTATGCATTCACTATATTCCAAGTATTTATCCTTATTTCTTTTTGCCAGTAACGATATCGCAACATATCTCTGATCCCGATTACAATCCTACACGATGAGTGACAACCGATATATGTCCATCCCTAAACTTGTTTGAAATGCTTGGGCGTTCCTTTCTTGATAGCAATTGACCTTTTGAAAGAAATCGAAATAACCCTCGAGAAATGCAAATGCATATATAACCTCGATCACTTCATGTAGAAAGGCAAAGGAGCTGGACGCATGGATGCATGCAATGTGTCTATGAGATGCCATTTATGACACCATTAGAGCTGCACGCTAGAGCCAACCGACTATGGGCATGCATTAACTTTAAATTTCTAATTTGAGACATCACTTAAATGAGACCACAATGCGAGAGAGAAGCTAGCCTATACATATAATTAATGCATGGTAGTTGCCAGCCTATAAATATAATTAATGCACGGTAGTTGCATGCATGCCACACATCTGTTATGTCAGGTCTGAAATGAGATCTTGCCGATAGTGAGTTCTTTTACTATTTAGTAGTTTAGTCTACATACAATATTTGAGCTGTCAGCAATGTTAGTTAATAATTCAACATTTTTGAACTTTCAAGTCTGTTTGATGTTGAAATATATAGTAACGAAATTGGAACTGTTGCTCAAGAGCAGTCATGGGTGTATTACTGTCGGCCTATACTGAAGTTTGACTCATTGGTTTGATGTATCCTATCAATTGATTAAAGGAAACCTTTTTCCAGGACTACAACAATTTTTTTTTTTTTTTTACTTCTTGTTCTTCTTCTTATCTTTTGGAAGTACAGTCAATGGAACTGATGACATTAAGAATTCACATTTCATCTCCAAAACTCATTTTTTATTTAAACCCCAAAAGAAAGTGCAACAATTAATCAAGACCTGCACAATATGTTACAGAAGTGCATACTTCCTTTTTTTTCAGCTGCTTACAATTAGAAAGTATCTAACCTTTCTCTGTATTAATTAATCAACGTAAGAAATTATCTTCCAAACATAGAGAACCTCTTCCATATGTCCAGTTAGCCTCTGCCAGTTACATACAGATTGGATCTGCCAAAATTACAGTCAAACATACTGATTTTACTGCTTGTAAACTTTGTTGAATTCAAAAGATTTCAAACAGTCAAACCATCATGTAAGACAAGTAGTTATAAACACAAAACTATGAACACAGGTAAGACTATCATGTAACACAGGCAAAAACTATCATGTAACACAGGTAAACCTATCATGTAACACATGTAAGGCTATCATGTAACACAGGCCAGACTATCAAGTAACACAGGTATTAAAGACAATGATATAGGTATAAAACTATCATACATGTAACACAGGTTAAACTATCATGTAACACAGGTAAACCTATCATACATGTAACATAGGTATAAAACTATCATACATGTAACACAGGTAAAACTATCATGTAAAACAGGTTAAACTATCATGTAGCACATTTAAGGCTATATGTAACACATGTAAGACTCACATAACACAGGTTAAACTATCATGTAACACAGGTAGACCTATCATGTAACACAGGTAAACCTATCATGTAACACAGGTTGAACTATCATGTAACACAGGTTAAACTCTCATGTAAAACAGGTTAAACCAGTATCATATAACACAGGTTAAACTATCATGTAACACAGGTTAAACTATCATGTAGCACATGTAAGACTATATGTAACACATGTAAGACTCACATAACACAGGTTAAACTATCATGTAACACAGGTAGACCTATCATGTAACACAGGTAAACCTATCATGTAACACAGGTTGAACTATCAGGTAACAAAGGTAAACCTATGACATAACACAGGTTGAACTATCAGACCTCAAAGGTAAACCTATTACATAACACAGGTATAAAGACTCATGTTACACCTGTAGGTAAACCTATCATTTAACACAGGTAAAACTATCACGTAACACAGGTAAGACTATATAACACTGGAAAACATAGATCATTTAACACAGGTAAGACTATCATGCAACAAAGATCTGTTAAAACTATCATGTTACACTGTAACACAGGTAAAGCTATCATGAACATATGAGGACAAGTAATTACGAACGGAAAAATAATTTTTCAACAATTAATTGACGCACAGCATGCCTGCATGTACAGAAGAAGTGCCTTTATTGATTCATATATTGTAGCATTGCTCATCAACATGCAAGCTCGCTAAGCACAATTATGTATATATATGCAGAACATACCTAGTAATTACCAGGGATTGTCACATCATGCCCTGCAGCAACTGTAATCTGGTTCAACTGAAGGTTGTACAGCTGTTTATGAGCTGCATTCGAGATTCCATATGCATGTGTTATTATATTTATTATTTTAAACTGTTGTGAGCATTTACTAGAACGATCGAACTCAACATTTTACCATTGCTGATTGGCAGTGACATCACAATATTATGATGAAAGGCAATGGTTACACAACAGATGTAACCAAAGGATTCTTCCACAGATGATCGCAGTGCCCAATCTTAACTGTCACACCATAAATGATATACTACCGTACATACATACATACATACAAGACCTTTACCTATAGCTATAGCCTACACATGGACTCAATCGTCATCTGCAGTACTGGGGTCCCCGATTTTAGTAGCATTGCTACAAATTGCTATAACTTTTTAAAACAACAATCATGGAGGTAATTCCGAGCCTCATAATTACTGCCAGATACTTTGAGACTTGCGGTGTCAAAGCTCATCAATACTGCCCTCAATTTAAATATGCTCAAAATATTGTCTCCTATAGGTTCTGATCCTGCTTACTGCACCCAGACATACAAATCTTCACTTTGACAGTGTCCAAGAGAGGAACCATTCTCTTTGGGGGGGGGAGGGGGATGGGGGGGCGACAGTAAATTGTTTTGTTGATGTCTGTTCAAACATGAGTGACCAGTATTTGTCTGTCTAGCATATTTGAGGGGCTGACCTTTAAATCTCCACTCTATACTTTACTGTACTCTATACTGTACTGTACTCTAAACTGTACTGTACTCTATACTGTACTCTATACTGTACTGTACTCTATACTGTACTCTATACTGTACTGTACTCTATACTGTACTGTACTCTATACTGTACTCTATACTGTACTGTACTCTATACTGTACTCTATACTGTACTGTACTCTATACTGTACTGTACTCTAAACTGTACTGTACTCTAAATGTACTCTATACTGTATTCTATACTGTACTGTACTCTATACTGTACTCTATACTGTACTGTACTCTATACTGTACTGTACTCTAAACTGTACTGTACTCTAAATGTACTCTATACTGTATTCTATACTGTACTGTACTCTATACTGTACTCTATACTGTACTGTACTCTATACTGTACTCTATACTGTACTGTACTCTATACTGTACTGTACTCTAAATGTACTCTATGCTGTACTCTATACTGTACTGTACTCTATACTGTACTCTATTCTGTATTGTACTCTATACTGTACTCTATTCTGTACTGTACTCTATACTGTACTCTATACTGTACTCTATACTGTACTGTTTAGTGAATGTGGTCTACCTGTACCTAAGCTCATGACATCATCAGTATTCATGGCCTCCCATGTTAGCATATTAAAAATTGCTGAAACTTCTTTTAAAAAATAAGTTTTCCTGGAGATTATTATCTTCCCCAAATTACTACCCAAGCAATTTTGAGAGATTTATAGCAAATAATGGAAACTTCTCGAGTGGCTTTGTAGAAATTGCTTAGGTAGTAGAATGCTTGTCACAGGTTTGAGCATATTCATAAGCATTATAGCTAGGTCTTTCAAGCATATATATTTGGGGTTCTAATAAAGTTGATGACTTTTAAAATGCAGGAATTGAAGCAGGCAAATGAGCCAAGAAGGCGTGCAGTCCTGAGAGGGGATGGTCAAAAGAGAGAGATGAGCAAAACAAAAAGCTGGCCTGATAATGTCTCCAGGCTTAAGTATTCTGGGCACGAGCATACAAGGTCAATCAGGGAGACCTTTCTCTAAAATTTTTAACAAACCAAAGAACTTTTGTGTCACCAGCGGACGAATTATATAGGCTATATTTGCCAGGTTATTAATATACTGAAAATTTTATGTATGAAATATTGATCCACATATATGTGCTCTTGCACAGCTTATGACCTG
The DNA here is from genome assembly GCF_037975245.1 of Apostichopus japonicus. Taxonomy (NCBI): domain Eukaryota; kingdom Metazoa; phylum Echinodermata; class Holothuroidea; order Aspidochirotida; family Stichopodidae; genus Apostichopus; species Apostichopus japonicus. Next base: position 8,148,548 of record NC_092582.1, on the reverse strand, counting down.
CTTTGCTACTTTTACCAAATTCATGACTATTATATCTACTTCTTAATTATTGATTGGTATATCTGTAACAAATGATATATGCTGAAGCCAATGACAAAAGCTTTCAAATCTTTAATAGCTTGCCTTGAAGCATGACAAAAACAGAGATACTGTTTCACACTGTATTCACCTGCATTCAACATTTCCATTTACAAAAGCTATACCAAAAATATCCCTCGAGGGAGGACTTAATGAAAATCCAATTATCGAGAGTGATTAACAGTTTTATGTTTAATACATACTGCCCTCACATTTAGCTTGCTAAAGGAGGCTGCAATTTGATTTGAATCTGTCACATACATGAGATAGCATACTCTGCCATTAGATACTCAACAGCATTGTATGCAATGATGGGAAGTCCCAAAACATTGCTTCATAAATTGTGAAATTTATCAAAGGCTTAGGAATAAAAATGCAAAGGTGCCAAGACATCAAATTACACAAACATTTCTACGTTAAAGGCGTTGAAGACTCCCCCAAAACAGCGTGCGGCCATCTTTAAAAAGTTAACTTTCTGTTGCTTGCAAGTGACGTTTTGTTTGTGTCACTACAAAATGCAGACAGTAATGAAACGTGATACCTTGTTATCTTTAGCTGGACCTGAGATGTCCATCGCTGTATCGTTTGTATACTGTGCTGTGGGTATTGACCGCAGCTGTATGTACTGACTGTACACTAGTGTCTAATTACCGACGATAGCAAGCCGTGTGTGTATTTTCTGGGATCGATGGTGGTGTCTATAACACTTCTTTTACACCTCATTCGAAACTAGGTCAGATTACCGGCATTAGAAGTTTCTTTTTGCGCGAGTCTTCACACCCTTTAATTGGACTATCATAGTGGTTATTTTCCGTTTAGGAAAATACATTGGTTTGTATACAATCACTCCAGCCAGATCTGTTAGAAGTATCCTGTTACTTTTAAACATTACTTCAGAGTCTGTCACATATCACCAACCCATGCAGTTTAATGATCTCCCCAATGTATATACTCAAAAGTAATTACTGCCTGATGCATTTTCAAACCTGAAACAACCAACGAATATATTTCATGAAGAAAAGAACAGGGAAAATCCCCTGAGATAAAAAAACAAATATGTTTATACTATATAAAGGCAGTATTTTATATATCATTTTTTTTCTATTGGGGCTGGGGGGGGGGGGTGGAAGTGGGACAGTTGGTCTTGCTTGTTTATTTTGAATGCTAATAACATGAGGTAAGTAAAAGGTTATTTTTTTCTGTTTTAACATCTGAAGAGACTGACTGAAATAGGTAGTTTGTTAGTGTAATTATTATCAAGGAATCCTGACTTTTAGTCTTAGATCATGAGCTGAGTGTCCCCACACAATGTAATGTCAGACTACACATCCACTGCTCTATGTACAACACAATGGAAGCAACGGGAAATTAAGGTGCTTTTTACGTGCAAAGAAAACGGACACGGACCAAAGGTCAACAGAACCAAAAGCAATCTCAGTCTGTAAAACAACCACCTGTTAAACAACCACCAAAAACCAAACTGAAACCCACAAACACAAATCTCTCACTAACGTAGCATTTAACGTGACGTGAAAAGGACAAGGACCCAAAGGCCAACAGCAGCAAAACAAAAAAACACTACAAACCGGCCCAAAAAAGGCAACTCCAAACCAAACAGAAAAAACCAACCCATATTATGTAACGACCACACAACCCCCACACCCAACAACCAACTCACTCCAAACCCCACCCCGGGAACGCCGTCCCGACAGCAGACGACAGGCCTTTTTGAGGGGTACCCCTCAACCCATTCACATTAAGGGTGACGAGGGATAAGGTGTCTATCTACGATGTTTTGTTCCCAATACGGGTCTTTTCAGGCACCTAGCTGTGTTCCCCCTTTTCCTGCGAGTGAGCAGACGGGAAATTAAATTAGCAGCTCCCTGCTACAGCTATCCTATCAGCAAAGTCTGTTGCACTGTACTTACAAAAATATCTGAAAGAAATTTTATGATTTGTCTGAAACAGAAACAAGCATGCAGATACTGTAGGTAGGATATTGTAACGCTGTTACTGTTAAGTTGTGAAGCAATGGGAGTTCTGTGTGGACGGTGTGGAACCATTGTGGTAGTTTAAATCCCCTTGGAATTATATGATTTGTCTGAAACAGAAACAAGCATGCAGATAGGTAGGATATTGTAACACTGTTACTGTAAAGTTGTGGAGCAATGGGAGTTCTGTGTGGATGGTGTGGAACCATTGTGGTAGTTTAAATCCCCTTTGAATTATATAGGGGTTATCTCTCCTGGCATTAAGTAAACCAGTTGTAATTGTTGGCAGATTATGGCTTTTGGGGCTGCTTCTATGGATTGGCATGTGGTATCAGGCTTATCCTGGGATTGTGATGTAACACATGTGATATTTTCTAGGGATACTCGTGTGAAACAATTGTTAGGGATGGTAGGAATGCACTGTAGTATTTGTGTATTATGTCTTAAGCTAAGTTGTATGGTAAAGTTCATCATTTGTATAAAAGGTATTTCCACGTATTGTTAAGGGATTTATAAAATGCATTACCTGGGAGGGAAAGGACAGTCTACTTTGGTTGCTGTGGAAAAACATTCTTGATGGTAGGCTTCAGGGCCACGTAGCCTCAAGTTTGTACAACACATCCAGTACAACACACTCAAACTTACTGTAAGAAGTTTTCTTTTCAATATATCGCTGTTAAAAATACCATCACCTCTCTGGATGTATTTTGTGTACATCTTCATTCTCTGGCCAATTACAATACAACATCTTAGGCCAAGGACCCTGAATCGGCTGGTCGGCGCTACTCACAGAGGAAAATGTTACAATCTATATATATATATATACGCCCACACATACATACATATATACATACATATATACATACATACAAATGTACATGTATATCCAAATACTAGGGTGCATAGGTATATCGATATACCAGGTATACCTGGTATTTCATTCATACCCATACCAACAGTATTGAAATATGTCATAAACAAATATACTGAAAATACCAGGTACCTGTATATCCGAAACAAACATTGAATACCCGGTAAAATAATACCAGATAAAATACCGACCCAGATAATCCACGCGAACTTGAGGAAAATTCCCACTGCTACTGTTTATCGTGTATAACTTACCAATCCCCACAGTCCCCAACTGTAAACATTCTTGCTGCTTGTACTGTAACGGACAAAGGTCAACGAAAGGGCAAATATATGTTTCTTGCGTATTCACCTTATTAAGCATAATCGGCCAATCACGCGCACTGGCTCTGATGGGTTACATTTACACACAATAATTTGGAACAGTCTATGTACAGATGGGGGAGGGGGAGATACAGAATACTGCATATTTATAGCACGTTTGAGGTTTTGAAACAAATGCTTCGGTTTGCGAGGAAAATGGATTGAATGGCATGTGTGTGTACATATATAATAATACATGTATGCACTTTTGTGTAGCAATGAATCTGCTGTTTATGATAGCGATGCAATGCGGTCTCACTAAGAGAAATCCACGCTGGCAAAACGTGCTTGAAGTAGGTCTAAGACACGCGAGTATAATACAGACACTTTTGCATGCCCAGCTTATTATACCTACTGTCAGAGAGCGGCAAAGTTTCATCTAAGTTTTGAAACAATCCAAACTAAACTACTTGATGGGATAACCTGGTCTCACAACGCCACAAAACTTTTGCGGCTCTAAGATGTAACTCTCTCTACATTTGAAAATACCATTTCAATGAAAGAATCCCCCAAAGTTCATTTTTACAGACCGCTATTTGACAAATTAAAGTCATTCCCCAGTCACGTTGTATAATAATACCCACACTTTGCTACAGCTAATTGCGTTAAAACTTCAGCCTACTGTAGATCTACCGTACTCACAAGTACAGTTTCCAGCCAATTGGTTCTCACGAGGTTCCTTTACACACAAGTAGTTTGTCAAATGCTCTTACAAGTTATTTTGGGAAGAAACAGATTCTGCACAATATATATAATCATACTGATTTGTTAGTTGTAGTAGCACTGTTTTCTAAAATATGAATACCTCTTCATGTGAAGTACTAGTTAGAAGGGTTTTTAACTGTGGGTGTTACTTTAAAGCTGAATAATCACATCAGCGGATATCAGTGGCCAATCTGCTACACAGATGTGATTTAATATATTATCCTGGTAGCTTGTAATCTAGTGAAGGGCCCTTGAGTTGGTACATCAACTAATTTAAGGACTTCATCATATGTACAGTAAGCATTCAGAAGTAAACACCAAATACTTCAGATGGCAGCTGAATTTACAGATATATCTGTAGTTTAAGTGTAGTTAGTAACGGTATAAGATGGGAATCAGTGATGCATTATAAGCAATACATATACCAATCAATTACAAAATAAAATAAAACTGTTAGCAAACTGCTTATCCACTAGAGAGCCTGTGTAGGAGAATGTGTAACATAAGTTAGCCTGACGTTTCGATCCTAGCAGGATCTTCTTCAAAGGCTAAATGACAAGTAACAGTAACAGAAGGGCGTGTTTTTGTCCCTTCTGTTACTTTTGGGTCAGTACTAACAAGCAGTTAGGATAATCAACAGTAGCCTAACAGGAACATTCCAGAGTTTCAGCAGGATTTAAAAGCTGATATATCACAAAAGCGAGACTTGCTATAGAAACATTAGGAAGAGGACTTAAATTTCTCCTTCTTCTCTTGGACTGTATGACCATTAATGTCTGCCTGGAAGACAGACATTTATGTGGCAGTAATATTAATGTAGCCCAAAATATATGTGAGGAAATCAATTCAAATGACTTGTAACTGCACGTACACTCTGTTTTATATTATAATAATATTTCACAGTTTTTAGCTCATTTTGGAAATTTTTACTATTTGGAAGAAGATTTCTCCTAGATAAAAACCTGCTGGCAGTCTTACTAATACCAGGGCTGTCATGATCAGCTGTTTGAAGCTAGCTAAGGAACCTGCCAGATGTTACTTCAAAAGCCATCCACTTTAAAATTCACTCATCCATAACCACTCAGGTGCTATATTGCTAATTTTATACAAACTAATTTTTACATTTCCAACTTACATAAAAAATATGCACAGCTATTTATCTTCAAACCTAGGTTTCAAATTCCTCACCCTGCACTGTTGCCCTTCCACTAGCCTATAATAATGCTTTGCTATAGTCTTATTACTTCCAATCCAATATATGTACAACAAAATTGGAATCAAGTGTTCCTCTTATTTCTGATTCCAAATCAATTGAAACTAAAATCAATAAAAATTTTAGCACTGAATTATTTTATCTTTCTACTTCTATATGATCTGGCATATACTTGCACTATAAATCTGATTTATTTTATACTAAGAATGAATAGGCAGAATCAATTGATTTGTACAGAGTAAAAATAAATAAAAGCAATCTCAGAACTAACTACGTTTATATCTGCTACTCTGGGCGGGTCAACAGAGGATTTGCATGAGCCCCAATCCTCCCAGGGGCATGGAAATTAAATTTCATCTTCAAATGACCATTCTTCCTTTCCAATATGCCCAGGCCGCAAACTTTCACAAAGGGAGGCTTCTCGAGCTTATTTGGTAGTACGTTGAAGCCTGATGTTGATAGAAATTCTCAATTAAAGGATCGAATCTAAGAGTTGAATGCTCTAGCTGGCTGTAAATTGTAATCAAGCACTGAGAAAATATTGTTTTCTTATATATTTCAAGGCTGTTCGATTTCAGATACGGTCACGTCTATTTTTAAGATGGGAAAAAAAGAAAGAAAGAAAAATGTTAAGATATAATGACCTTGCATCTGTTTTCTCGGTATGAATTGCTGTGTGTTAATATGAAGGTTTAATATACATCAATGGATAGAATTTATGCTGAAAATTAGAAAATTTACTGAATGACTGGAAAAATTTGAAGATGTATTTTTCCCCAATTAATTGTTATGAAAACATAACCAGTTGAGCTTATTTGTTGTGACCAGATTTATAATCCCTCTGAGGTCATTGCATGAGTATGTCTGTTGGTAAAAGTGATATTTCTGTTGGCTGACACAATATATGTGAAGTGCACTGCATGTGGATATAGTAAAACTATATTTGTGTACTCTATGTATTGTTTGCAGCCTCTTTTCCACTGATTGCAACTGACACATGCATAGCTACTCTAGTACCATTGCAATTATATAGCTAAGATACATGTGCAATTGTAACTTGTGATTCAAGATGTGTAACTTATATCTATACAGAACTTCAGCTGTTCTGGAGTACGTTGAGTCTCCCTACATGATTGCCTGTTTCAGCATACCCAGCTAGTTGACTGCAGTGGCGGAGCTAGGGGTATTGGTCAAAGGGGGGGGGGGGCGAGAATGGTCTGTAGGGGCGCTTTCGACACTATCTAAGCGGAGTGCCACCATAGGTTGGGGCGGATCTTACAGACATTTTTGGAGTAAAGATACTCCCTAGATCGCCGGAAATGACCCTTTCCAGGCCTTGCTAATTTGCAGGTAAAAGAAGACTAAATAGGTGTCATCGCCATTTTGTCAGAAAATTACACCAACAAAACGTGACAAATTTCAATAGGTAGATGAGAGCGCAATAAAAAAGTCAATAATCATGAATAAGTAAAAAGCTGAAAAGGGCATCAGCAGTCCATTTGAGTCCGTCAGGGGGGCATACGTCCCCCTGACTGTATGGAAGCTCTGCCACTGGTTGACTGCCTGCAGTGCTTTTTCTTGTTTTGTTTTGTAAGGCATTTGACATATTTGACATACTATAGCTCTTTCCCTAAAAAAAATTTTTGCAAATCTAATTATCAGCTGTGAGCAACATTTTGTGGTACGAGAAAACTTTAATATTCAGATACATCTATTTGAGTTTTTCTTATCATAATTCTTTTGAAAGTTCATAGTGTTCATGAGCAAAGTCCTAAATTCAAACAGCTTTAAAAAATACGGTATATTATTATGTGATGTATATTTTTGGGACCATTTTTTATTCATGGATCAATTATCAACCAGGAGAGTATGTAGGTTTCTTAAGAATAAAAAAAAAATAAGAGTATCTATTAAAACAAATTGAAGTGAAGCTGGAGAGAATAATAGTAACTGACATTTCTTCCCATATTCAAATAACATTTCCTCTGGCCAGATATATGACTTTAACAAATCATTTCATGTGGTTTATCAAAGGGATATGACACAATCTGCTCTCCAGACATGTATTCTTTATTATGATGGGACCAAATTAAGCTTAATAATAATACCGACCTATTAAATCTCTCCTATATTTGACGGTATTAGATAGACGTGCCAACCATAAATACACAAAAGGCTATATTTATGATTATTTCCAGAAATTCTGGTGCACATATATGGTGGATACCATTACCTTAAAATTATATACAGTGACAAAACAATATGTTTTATCTAGGAAACTTATGATATTCCTTCATAATAGTGCATTCAATTTCATGTTGACATATATACACACCGAATGTTATGTACTAATTTTCATTTTGCAACATCATTGGCAATATTACATGCACACAACATGTGTTAATATCAATTGCATGTAAACAGAATAACATAATCAAAAATTTATGCACAGTGACAAAACAATGTTTTATCTAGGAAACTTATGATATTCCTTCATAATAGTGCATTCAATTTCATGTCGACATATACAGTACACCTAATAATATGTACTAATTTTCATATCGCAACATCATCATTGGCAATATAACATGCACACAACATGTGTTAATATCAATTGCATGTAAGTAGAACAACAAAATTAATTCATGATTAACATGAACAAACCTTTCTCATCATCCTATTCTTTTCTCACATGCTCATAAATCAAATTTAACTGATCTTTACTTCCTATGTAAAATCATTCTGGCTGTCACATAACAAGGTGACAATCACATTTCTGACATGGAATGATCAGATCTGTCTACTTTTCATCTAAGGCAAGAGCGAACATTTATTAAAGTTCTAAATTTGAGTCACAAAAGTCATAGATGTTGCTCTATTGATCATACAATTGACTGCAAGCACTGCTGATTGAGCTATGTTTATTATATAGGATTATACTGCAGCTATCGACTACCCTGGCAAAGATGCACAATTAAGAATCAAAGTTGAAGCAATAATTTCTCCCCTCACACATACCCCAGCTTTTCTCAAACTTCCAAGAAATACATATATGTGTTAATTTGTCAAATATTTAGCTATCATTAATACCACAGATGTAGGACTGCCTGACCAAACTTTTAACAACCTATGAGGTTTTTCAAATACTTAGCTATCATAAAATACCATGGATGTGGAGCTGCTGACCAATAAACTCAAATGTCTGCTTTAACATCTTAATCAGGTTTGTCAAATATTTGCCAAGGACAAGAAGAAATCAACTGTCCAAACAAATGGAAAAACAAGACCAAGGAAAAACCAAGATAGTCAGTGAAATGAAATTTGATTCCTGAAACAAATCAAACATATCGTTCTGACGTTTAAACTTTCAAAATGTGATATTTACAGGGAGCAGTCTAAGACAAAGTCAGAAATAACTAGACCATGAAATAATGAAATTATGAATAATTTCACATGCTTGACAATTATTAGACTCTGTATCCAAGGTAACATCTCCTGGTGACATTTTATATGTTGTATGCATGTGATATTTTATCTATCTATATCTTTTAAAACATTTGTAAATATGCCTTTATAAACAGATAAATTGCCGCAAGTGCATGATACAATCACGCTATGGCCAATGTTCAGCAATGATGTGATTTTATCATGTATCAGATGAATAGATAACTTTCTGGCTTTGCAAGTACATGCTTTTAATACATGCATGAACTACACTACAGATGGGCCTACATTTATATACAATGTATTAGTCTATGTTATAGAACATGGACTAATTGTTTGTTATACCAGCACATCTGTATACCACAACAGTAAAGCATAAAAGGGACAAGTGCTTTGAAGACTTACACTGTCTCGTGATAAGCTGGTATACCTCTGCACAAATTTCTCTTAGAGTGTTAAACACTAGTAAAGTACAGAAGGCCGATAAGAAGCTTTGATGACTTACACTGTCTCGGGGTAAACTGTTATAACTCTATCTGAAGATAAATGTTTCTGCACACTTTCATTTCTCTTAAGAGTGTAAAACACTAGTAAAGTACAGAAGGCCGATAAGAAGCTTTGATGACTTACACTGTCTCGGGGTAAACTGTTATAACTCTATCTGAAGATAAATGTTTCTGCACACTTTCATTTCTCTTAAGAGTGTAAAACACTAGTAAAGTACAAAAGGCCGATAAGAAGCTTTGATGACTTACACTGTCTCGTGATAAACTGTTATAACTCTATCTGAAGATAAATGTTTCTGCACACTTACATTTCTCCTAAGAGTGTAAAACACTAGTAAAGTACAGAAGGCCGATAAGAAGCTTTGATGACTTACACTGCCTCGTGATAAACTGTTATAACTCTATCTGAAGATAAATGTTTCTGCACACTTTCATTTCTCTTAAGAGTGTAAAACACTAGTAAAGTACAGAAGGCCGATAAGAAGCTTTGATGACTTACACTGTCTCGTGATAAACTGGTATAACTCTATCTGAAGATAAATGTTTCTGCACACTTTCATTTCTCCTAAGAGTGTAAAACACTAGTAAAGTACAGAAGGCCGATAAGAAGCTTTGATGACTTACACTGTCTCGTGATAAACTGTTATAACTCTATCTGAAGATAAATGTTTCTGCACACTTACATTTCTCCTAAGAGTGTAAAACACTATTAAAGTACAGAAGGAATAAGTCGCTTTGATGACTGAATACTTCTCGTGGTAAATTCTCTCTGAAGATAAATGTTTCTGCACACTTACATTTCTCCTAAGAGTGTAAAACACTATTAAAGTACAGAAGGAATAAGTCGCTTTGATGACTGAATACTTCTCGTGGTAAACTGGTATAACTCTCTCTGAAGATAAATGTTTCTGCACACTTACATTTCTCCTAAGAGTGTAAAACACTATTAAAGTACAGAAGGAATAAGTCGCTTTGATGACTGAATACTTCTCGTGGTAAACTGGTATAACTCTCTCTGAAGATAAATGTTTCTGCACACTTACATTTCTCCTAAGAGTGTAAAACACTATTAAAGTACAGAAGGAATAAGTAGCTTTGATGACTGAATACTTCTCGTGGTAAACTCTCTCTGAAGATAAATGTTTCTGCACACTTACATTTCTCCTAAGAGTGTAAAACACTATTAAAGTACAGAAGGAATAAGTCGCTTTGATGACTGAATACTTCTCGTGGTAAACTGGTATAACTCTCTCTGAAGATAAATGTTTCTGCACACTTACATTTTTAAGAGTGTAAAACACTAGTAAAGTACAGAAGGCTGATAAGAAGCTTTGATGACTTAAGGCCTGGTCACACTACAGCGATATTTTATCGGAATACGGTCCGATTTTTCCGATTTTAGGACGAAGAGAGAGGTTTGTGGTAGTGAATGTAATGAATGCAGTGGAGTATTCGAATACCTACTCCAAATCTGAGGGGTTCTGGAACGGACTACATTCTGAAGTGACATCACATCGAAAAACGATAAAAATCGGAAGAGAAATCGGATAGCTTACCGATAAAAGGAAACAGAGTCAATATCAAAAGTTAGGAGAGGGCTATTCCACATCGGAATGGCTCAACAGATAGCAAATCAGGTCCTTTATCACTGTGGCTAGAAGACCCGAACGAAAAACTGTCTGTTTCGATTCTTCTGGGAAAATCGGATAGTATTCTGATAAAAAATCGGTACAGTGTGACCGGGCCTTTACACTGTTTCATGATAAACTGGTATTACTCTATTTGAAGATAAATGTTTCTGCACACTTACATTTCTCTTCAGAGTGTAAAAGACTAGTAAAGTACAGAAGGAATAAGTCGCTTTGATGACTTTCACTTACTCATGGTAAACTGGTATAACTCTATCTGAAGATAAATGTTTCTGCACACTTACATTTCTCTGCACAGTGTTAAAAATCTGAAAAATTACATTTTTGATAAAGGTATTATCTTTTCAAATTAGAAAAAGTCTGAAATTCTCATGTTTGATATATGTTAACCAGTGTTGGCAAAGCATAGAAAATGTTAGTTTATAAGTAACCTACTTTTTCTTAATTGCTTTTCACCAAGATGGTGGCCTTCAAGAGCTGGTAAAATCTATATTATTATATTCTGACTCTATGACATAAGGATTTCCACCCAGAGTCCTGAAGTTATACCACAGTTAAGTTTAATTTGATCAGGGAGTTGATCGAGGAATTTGTTCCGCCATAAGAGTGCTGTAGACCGATTAAAACTTCTAGTGTCAATATTTGGTTTGAAAATTAACAGAATATTGCAAGGATTTATCTGCTAATTCTGTTATTGTAAAAATTAGCAGTTTTTATTTATTTATTTATTCTTTTTAATTGTTCACTATTTCTTGGCAGTAGACCTTGATCCAAGCAGCTGGGGCCAACTGCAAAAGAAAGCATCTGTGTTTTATCTTAATTCTTTTCCTTCAGCATAACATTGGAGGGCAGTGTTTAATAGCAAAAGGTTCTTTTTGTCTTTAAACTTCCACAGTCTACAAATAACTGGATCTTCTAGCTTGCAATGTTTACAACACTTGAACAGATCAACTGTTATATTGCAAAGAAATGTAATCATAAATTGCTAGAATTTCCCAATTTTTATTCTCTTCTCAAGGATATTCAAGTCATCAGAAATTGTTCCTCTTGCATTTCGCCAAGAGCCAAAGGAGACAAGTAAAATTCTCATTGAAGAAAGCTATATTAAACATTAAAACATAATACGCTTGTTAAGAATTAACAGGTGGATACATTGCAGATGCTATATAAATCATGATTCCAGGCTGCGTAGGCTTGCTATATGTCAGGTGAGTCTGGGTACACGTAACATGAGAAATGAACTTGTTTAGAACTTTGCAACAAACTCCATACTTTTTCAGAGCCTGCAGGTTTGAAACAAACCCAAGTGTGATCATTCGAGTTGTATATAGACATTCATGTGGTGCATCGACACATAAGGATGATATTCATGAACAATTAACATATAAGAGACATATAGCTGATGATGTCGGGCCTGGCCTAGGATGAGATGTATATACCTAGCATACGAACCTGGGACTTTTATGACATTTAGATATATGGGGGAAAACACATTAAATAAGACTATTATGGTCTCAAATGACATGTTGATAATATAAGAAACTCAAGCACTTATAGTTTTGTCCCACAGCTATACGTTTAGCCAATGGGACAATTAATCAGTGCATATCAGATGTGTATACCAACAAAGATGACATTTTCTGCCGTGTTTTAGTTTTTCTAGTGTTCCCATTAATAATGGATGTGAATCGGCTTTCTAGCTTTCAAAATAATGAAAACTCACTATAAACTGATATACTCGCTTGATGTAATAACGAGCGGCAAATGGTATGTAACAAATAGCTGCATATATTCAAATATAACAAAATAAAAGAAAGGAGAAAAAAACTGTCCTAAGCTACATTTTATCACGATCATGCAATCTTCCTTTTTACCATCCAATAGCGATTTCCTTACAGATCTCATTATACTTTACAAACTTCCGACGGGTAATTTTAAGGGAGAAAAAGGTTGCAGTCTGATCTGGGCAAGCTCATTTAAGAAACAAATATGATCCTTGCACGGAAACACTAAAAGGGCATCTCCACTTCACTGGCGTGTTAATCACCATCTACAGGAATAAGAGATAGGTTAATTAGCCCATAATTTGTCCCTTCTGAAGAGGCAAGCCTGCATGAGTAGAATGGATCAAGTCAATCATGTGACCTCATTATTTCAGATTTTACCAGCTCAGCTGCTGGCCTGGTTAAAAATAGAATTTCTAAAAAGGAGGAAGAAAATTTTCTCCATCATTAACCTATCGGTGATTATAGTAATTTGCAAGATGATGAAATTTACTATTTTATGTTGTTTATATTTTTACAAAAAGTATTAGGTTATTTTGCAAAGGTGATCAAAAGGTTAATTTACACCAGTTGCTAAGTGTATATCGGCACGCTGCCATATAGTCTCAGGTGAACCTGGCAACAGACCTGTGTACTGCATCCATACTGCATGTTCATACTCATACTCTGGCATATATATTATGTAGGTATGGATGTATTTATTTGAGTATTTATAATTGTTTTTTAGTATTTATAGTATTTATATTTTTTTATATATTAAGTATTTATTTATATTATTATTTTAGTATTTATAATTGGTTTGTACTCGTACTTTATCCTCCTGGATTAATGAACTCATATCAGGTACTTGTGGCAGTTTTGGAAACGGTGTATAAATAATATACTGCAAGAATTTAATACCTGTACCACTCTAAAGAGCATTGTACTTAAGTTTGTACTCGTACAAGTTTGTACTCGTAAAATACATCTTGTACTCATACTAATGACATTTGATGTAATTATAGCTTAATTCTATCATACAGATCAAATGCATGAATGGATATATATACCTCTCACACCATACCGTATAGAAAGCACGTGACTATTTTCTTAACTCAGGCTAGAGGCTACATGAAACAAAATTTATAACAACATTCATGCTTCTTGTCAGAACCCATTTAAGGTATTTTTTTTTTCTGTTTTTGAAATGGATGTTTACAACTCTGCTTTTAAACATTGAATCCCAACCCTCCTTGTATGACTCATACAAACTACTCCCTGGTCACAAATTGTCAGCTTTACAAATATATCCTTCACTTTGGTAATTGCAAATGTATCCCTTAGGAAAAACAATTCAATAAAATCAGAATAAAATTGGGGTGGGGGGAGTGGGGAAAGGTTGCAGTTCAGAGTAGTTTATAGTAAGACCATTAACATGTAGGCTAAATTGACATTTATGTTTCAAATATTTATCTGTCTAATCCCCAGAGTAGTAAAGCTTTGTGAGAATAAGGATACTCTTTATGTGAAAAAATATGACACAAATTAACAATAAAAGACATCCCTGAAGAACATTCTTCTCTTAAAGGCATTGAAGACTCGCCCCAAATCGCATGCCGCGCTCTAAAAAAGTTAACTTTCCGTTGCTTGCGAGTTAGGTTTTCTTCTTGTCGCTACAAAATGCAGACAATAATGAAACGTGATACCTTGTTATCTTTTATCTAGTCCTGAGATGTCCATCGCTGCAACGTTTGTACACTGTGTTGTGGGTATTGACCGCAGCTGTATATACTGACTGTACACTAGTGTCTAATTACAGACGGTAGCAAGTTGTGTGTGTATTTTCTGGGATCGATGCTGGTGTCTAACACTTTTTCTTACACCTCATTCGGAACTAGGTCAGATTACCGGCATGAGACGTTTCTTTGTGCGCGAGTCATCACACCCTTTAATGGTTATATTACTCAGTCTGCATGCCTAAATCTTGTTGCTTCTTATAAAAGGAGATATTTAGACCAAACCAGGGTTTTTAGATGAAAGGGAAGGACACAGTACAGTTTGCTAAATGATGCTCTAAATCTGCTTCTCTCCTCTCTCTCCACCTCTCCCCCCTCTCTCTCTCTCTCTCTGCTATACAGGTACACTGGGCATAATAAATACAGCTGGCAGGCACACTGCAAGGCATCATTAATCCAGTATCACATAAATAAATCAAATGCTTTATACAAAATGTTCAAGCTAATGCTGTCAAGTGTACATGTATGTAAATATAGCTGCAGTTTTCTTCATAGGATTATTAGTATTCAAGGAGAGAAAAAAAAATTCTGAGCCTTTGAAAATGCTACACAAATATTGAACTTTTAATTATTCCCTAGAGGTGTAATTTGATTCAAGTAGATGTGTAAGATAGATGCAATATACAGATATAGAGATTTAACCTATGACCTTGATGATGTAACACTAGTCATTACTAGTTAAGTTGTTAAACAGTAACTTAATTAGAACCGCCTACTTTTTTTGTTACTTTGTTAATACTATATTGACAATGTAGCTCCCATAACGATGTAGCTCATTAGCTTGAGTAGTCAAATCTCATTTTCAATTAATGATATTATAGCCTATATGTGTCAAAAGATGGCAATGTTCTACAATTTCACTTTTTGCATATTTTAAACTCCTGACATGAAATATGTGTGTGTGGGTGACAAAATACTGACAATTAGGATAAAAATTCCTTTAATAAATTAAGCTTGTTCAAAGATACTTTAGGATGGTGCATTATCTTGAACAATTGCAGTCCTATTTTCAGTAGCTACCTACAAGTTTGGTAAAATTGTTGATCCAAAAGAAAGCTTAATTAATGTCATATATACAGTATATTTCATGAAACAATAAAAAAAACATTATCCGAAATTTTCTCAATACGATGTTGTTAGACTTTGCTTCAACGTTAACAAAAGAAATATTTGTGACTATTTTTATTAATTA
The DNA here is from genome assembly GCF_037975245.1 of Apostichopus japonicus. Taxonomy (NCBI): domain Eukaryota; kingdom Metazoa; phylum Echinodermata; class Holothuroidea; order Aspidochirotida; family Stichopodidae; genus Apostichopus; species Apostichopus japonicus. The sequence goes on along the minus strand of NC_092582.1, from coordinate 8,132,978 downwards.
AAAAATTTAATTCAAGAAAATCTTCAATATTTTCCAGAAGAATAGACTGACATATAATTACAGAAACACATTGCACAACTGACATTTTCTCTCTTAATATTATCCTTTCCTCTCTTTGATAACTTTTCATCTTTGCCGCACTGCATGCATGCACTTCAAATAAGTAATTCATGTGGGGGAAAAAATGACCTTGGTGCAGCAGAAAACATTTTTATTTTAAACCATTTGGAATTTGATTGGAAACTATGCTGAATTCTTATTTTCCATCTGATTTGGTCAATATAATTCTTCTAATATCGATGGTGCATTCGTGTGTGAACACTCACAGCCTCGATCACTTGTTCATAACATTAGCCAATATGAGAACTTAGACAAAATGTTCAAAAAGTTCTACCGATAAACTGGGTCGTTATGGTCGTTGCAAACATTTTATAGATTCAGAAAAAAAAGTTTAAAAAGGCACTGGACGGTGCAAATTGATGCAATGGAAGTCTGCAGACATGTTTGAAGTTTGCAGTATGAAACCTGAACAAACAACCATGCATGATAAGAACCCATCAATTTCATGTCATAACAGACATACTCATATTAACGTTAATCGCTTGCAAATGTTTTGTCATTTCGGTTTCAGTTTAAAGCTTATTTGACTTGGCAAGTACAGTAGTGTGGAATGATTAATGCAAAGAATATTATAAAAGAAAATATTATATAAGAAAATCATAACAACAAAGAAAACAAATGAAAAGAGCATATAGAACAAATTGAAGACTATATAGTCATTTTTCTTTTCAATTTCTTTGCTGGTTTTAAGTCTGATATGAAATGAATAATATGAAATGGTCATGACTGGAAGTTATGAAACAACACCTAAGAGGATACAGCTGATTAATTTACAGTATCTTATTATTTTCCTCCCAAAGTCTGGTATGTCTGTCACTTTCATAACACTTAGTAACTGAAAAGGCAGTGGAAATAAGAACAGGCAAGTAAAAAAAATACCGTTCAGTAAAGTTTTGCCCTGTTCAGAGAGGTTTTGCCACCCTATCAGACCAATATTACAAAACCGTTATACACCCTTTCTGAAAAAAACGCTTTTTGACTACTTTTGTGAGTATCGAATTCCACGAAAATGGATATAGCGTGATCATTAATGTACATCATTTTTAATGTACTCATGTTGATCCTGCAGTTTACACGTTATACTGACTGCCGACTACAGCCAGCCTAGTAGCCACAATCCCTTTTTTCACCCCTCCTCCTCCCCCCTCCGTCCCTCCCTCCCCCTCCTCACCATCTTGTTACCTAGTCGATCCTCTTCCAGCAAGGAATCTAGACACCACAAATCAGCCACTTAGTGGTGGAGACTACATGCTCTTGCCAGTAAAAAAAGCATAAAAAGCACAGTAAACAGCCATTAATTTATACAATTACTAATTAGCATTCTTTTAAAATATGATAGAAAAACCAGCTAGATAGCATTCTGACTTTAATTTGCATATATGTTTGCAAAACATAATATTGAGTATGTCTACTTTGTCATTAACATACTTCTGAGTGGGTTGGCAGAATAAGGTCTTTACCAACCCACACATGAGTAAATTATATTCCACCATAAAGCTTTGTGTTAAGGACAGTATTAAGTCCATAGCATACATCTACAACCATGCATTCATGCCAGCCTCCGTAATTTTCTCCATTCTCAAGGCCCTCTTGCGATTATGATTTAATTTGGTTTAAATGTACTGTATGTTCAAGGTGAGCTGTACCATATATGTACTGAAAATTAAGCTTCAAAGCCTGCAGTAGTTCCAGCATAAAGTGTTAAGTACATCATACACTATTAACATAGAGTTATATATTAAGTATAACAACAAAACAAGGGATACATCAATACAGTCCTTAACAATGTACAGACTAATATTTATTAACTTGCATCTCTTAGCACTAACAGCAGCTAGCAAGAGAAAATTTACATGTTGGACAAAAGGCTCGGCAAACATCAGACATCAAATTAACCCATCAAATATCTAGCAATATGTCACCCTATATTGATTATTAGAAAGATGAGTCTTAAAGACAGCCCTGAAAATATAGCCCGGTCTTACAGGTGTTTGGCAAGGTGTCAGACAATATTGGTCAAATATTAAAGTTGGTACACGTACCATATTTTAACCGTTTGTGAATGTGTGAAAGTGTGGGAAAGATCAAAGTCGCGTGTGACAATTTCATTTCATGGAAAGACGGATTAATTTTCAATGAAGTCTACACATATCTGTATTTATGTCACACTAAACTTCTCCCGAATGTGTATTAGCCTCTCCTCATTGCCTCATTATAGGCAAAAATCTGAGAATTAAGAAATCATTGGAGTTTATTAACCCAGCAAATATAATACAGTAGCTAGTTAAACCCAGAGTCATTCAGAATTACTTTTGATTTATGTCCTTTTATCTAACAACATTACGATGGGAAAAATTCAAATGAGCATGGACAAAATTTAAATCATGTAAATTGTATTAAGAGTAATTATAACACTCAGTTAGTCACCCCACCCTCCCCCAACCCCCCTCTCAATAAAATTTGTTGACTGCATGTGAAGTGATGTGTTCAAAACAAACAGCAAAATATAACCATCTTTATGTAAAAGAATATTTTCTTTGTATTGACAATTATATATTTCACACTGTATAACATATATAATAAAAAAATATACTGTAGATGCAAGCTCCATCTAACTAGTACCGGTCTCAAAACACTAAAATAGCTTTCTTTTTTATCATCTTTTGCTCTGAGTAGGTTAATACATCCAGGTTAGAGGGTCACACCTTTTTTTTCCCTTCTTCTTCTTCTTCTTCTTCTTCTTTTCCACCTAAAAGCTTCTATTCCCTCTAAAAGTATTCAACTGTAAGGTGTTTTCAGTGTTCATTTATGTGCTAAATATATATCATAGAGTGTAGTTAATAACTTTGTCACTCAAGATATGTTATCCTCTAAGATGAATGTAACATGAGATTGTAAAGATATAATGTAATCAATAGAAGACTCGCGAAGAAGCCTCATTGGCTTATCAAAGCGGCAAGCTGACCGAAGTCAGTCTCTTACATTCATATTTAACGTCCATGATTATGAATTGTTAATTGTCAACAATTCTGTAACTGGACGACATACATTAATCTTGTATGTCGCCCACTCGACTCGAGCCGGGGACCTTATGATTGAAAGACACCGGCGTTAACCACTGAGCTAACACAATATTGATGCTGAATATGCCAGGTGGAATCTTGATAAGCAGAGCTCAAGGTACATGGAAAGGTTGATTTGAAGCACATAAATATAGTCACGTCATGAAAAATGAAGATCATATTCTTTGATAAATGACTTTGGCAAACTCTGGTAATTATAGAGAATGATCGAGTAACTGTTCTGCACCATAACTAGCATGTTGCGCTAATAATGCACAGTAATAATCATCATAATAATCATAATCAGCAGTTATTAACGATGCTTAAGGGACCACAAATGTGGGAGAAACCCACAAGGGCTTATGGATTACAACTTTAACACAAGGGGTGGCTTCCAAATTCAACATTTTCAAACTCAAATTTGGAATCTTTTGCAATTTAGTGTAATGTACAAAGTCATCAACCACATCCTGTGGTATATAATTTTAATATAAAACTGGCTATTTAACTTTTTAAGACCAAAACAAAGAGCACAGACAAAATTTCAAATTTACAACAAAAAATTTAAAGGCTATAGTACAGCTACTGACATTGTGACATCTTGGTAAAAGAAAAAATTAAAGAAAAATTCAGATTTTAGATGCATTATATAGAGCAGGTAGCAATAATTGATCACACCAAGACAATCTGTTTAATACAGCTTTTAAAATAAAATAAAACTGTTAGCAAACTGCTTATCCACTAGATCCTAGCAGGATCTTCTTCAAAGGCTAAATGACAAGTAACAATAACAGAAGGTACAAAAACACACACAGAATACAGAGCATGGTGAACACAAAGAGATAGATGTAAGAGGATTAGTAGACAAGGGATGGAGAGAAGAAAAAAAGAAACCAACAGGGGAAGAGTTGGTTTCTGTCTTTCTCCTCTCCATCCCTTGTCTACTTATCCCCTCTTTGTGTTCACCATGCTCATTAACTCGTCTGTATTCTGTATGTGTTTTTGTCCCTTCTGTTACTGTTACTTGTCATTTGAAGAAGATCCTTCTCGGATCGAAACATCAGGCCAACTTACTTTTACACATAAAACAGGTTTTGTCACCAAAGGCAAATGTTGACTGACTAATTACTGAAATTTATTCCTATATTAATAATTTGTCGTGTGGACGCTTTCACTGAGGTGTTCAAAACTATTTCGAATGAAACTTGACCGTTTGTCAACCTGCTGACCTATCTACTGAGAGATTTTAGTGTAAACAACACAGAATCAATAAGCTACCTACTGTCGGACATTACATGTGTAGACAGTGGCACAAGAAATATCGGAATAGAATTACCGTTCCGTACGACTAACGATGAGGAAGAACCAGACAAAGAAACGCACGATGCTGGCACTTTGGATGGTAGAATGAGAAGGAAGGATATCGAGAGCGTGCAGTTCATTCTAGGCACGGTAGAATAGTAGTGCTAAGGTTGTGGGGAGACAGGTAAGCGAGGAGCAAAGTAAATTATCGGAATATGATTCTAAATATTCACATCTTTGACGAAAAATACAAAGGAGAGGTGATTACAAATGATAGCATTTCCCTGCTAGTCTACATGAGGGTTACAGTGTTAATTGGTTTGGCAGGCATCACTGCGAGTGCTGAGCCTGACACCATAACGATGTGGGTGCCTAGTGGGGGAGAAATTGGCGAATCCCCCTGAAGCTTTGCACTTTTCAGCATAATTTCCAGAATTATAACAGCTTCAAATCAACAAAATTTTTGTGGTAGCCAAGTAAAACATTTGTGTATCTTCCTGCCTTTTTTTTATGTTCATTTACTTTTATTTTTCACAGGCTGCTCCAGCCCTCCCCCCTCCACCAACCCTTCCCCCACCCCCACCAACCACCTTCATGGTGACGCCACTTCCCAACTCTTCCTGGTTTATTATTCAAAGCAATGGAATCAAATATCTGTCTTGACTCTACTTTTGAACTTTTCCCGTCTACCTACAGTAGCCTATAAACTAGTACACGTTTAGCACCATAATACCTACTCATAGACCCACTTCTGGGTACAGACACCACAACCTCACACTTTCAAGGCAATATTTGTTTCTCATCAACTTAAAATCAATATCTCAGCCCTAAATGTGAACGAGACAACACATATTATAGATTTGATGTTTACCGATATGTTTAACAACGATTACATTATTAACAACAATCGACGAGGCAAGTTTCTCTGCTTCCGGAAAATTTCCAAGTCACTGTAAAAAACAGGAAATGTGACGATACGGGTAAGAGAAGACGAGTTTCCGATCTCATTAACTACAGCTGCCTCCTCCTTCAGTTCAGTCTTTGCACCAGTGTAAAAGAAGTGGGATGTCAACAAGCCGTGTAATTCTCTTCCATCTCAAATCAATAACCGTTCAGAAAGAGAAAAGTAGTCTAGGTACAGTTTCTAATTTAGTTCGAACAGTTCTGGCCTTTCTATGCAAAATGGAAAAACGGAGAACAAACTTTCTAGGATGATTCAGTTTTAGCTGAATCACTGCAATAAAATCTACAGTAATGTACTTTACAGTATGTATGTATGGGATAACAAGTATGGAGTAGCAATTAGTAAAATGCACCTACACAAAATTACCAGACTGATATTGTACTACATAATGTTTTTTGTACAAAGATGTGTAGCATTTTTATGGCCACACATTGTGAGTGGTTTCCAGTACCTTGTGAAGACGAAAATTCATAAACCTCCAAAATTATTGTACATAAATGTTAAATTATATGAACAGCCATATAAGTTCCTTTTAAACCAATAAAATTATGTAAAAAACAAGACGTGACGTGAGGGCGCCATGTTAGGTTGGGGTTTCTCCGGCCTGAATAAGTTCAGGACTCCATTATTACATAAGTAGAATTAACAGTGCCAGATAAAGAGACACTCAGACATGGATATAACTGTAGAATATCGATCAACTTTATTTCTTCTGAGATAATATTTTTGATGGCGTGCAGATCCAGAATAGTGTATCTGAACTGCACTCTCTGAAGTCTGGAATGCTCATTCAACTTCCTGAGAAGTAAGGACAATAACCTCTCTGTGACATAGACTCTTGGTCACAGACTCTTTTACTTATAATTACTAAGGCACATATAGAAGAGGGCTATGACTAACCACATCTTTATACACAAGAGATGCAACAGGTTGTCATCTGTGGTTAATCATGAATATTTCATGGAGCTAAGACAAAGGGAGCTTGTACAACTATGATGTGGGTGAGGGGTGAATAAACTCAGGAACATGGAGGAAATTAGTTACTCTTAAGACAAAGAGGCATACATTCTTAAAGTGATAAAAAAAGGGGACATAACTCCATACTACATTACACAATTATGTATCTTAAAGTTTGGCAAAGGGAACCATTATTATTCAACTTACAGTAGAAACATAACCATGATAATGATGCTAATTAAGATCAACCATTGCATCTGTAGACAATGTGAGAACAAATTCACTTGTTTCCACTTTGGTTATATAGTATGAATGCAGGTTGACAATCCTTCATGTATACAAAAAAGGGACTTAAAAAGTCTAGAGATCTGTTTCCCCCTGGTTATTATCTGTTTATGAATTATTTCTTAAACAGAATTCCCTGATAATTTGTTTCTGCAATATCAAAGTTTTAAAAATCAAGCTATACATACTGATGAAGTCAGTATTGATCCAATGTTAACTTATAGCCCTGGAATGTATGCTGATAAAACGGAAACAAATATTAGATTCCTTTAACGTTCATTACAAGGTAAAAAATGACCAAGAAGTTAATTAAAATTAAGTACACAAACTGCCAACGTAGACATCTCGAAAACCTCCACGGAAGTTATATAGCACCATGATAGTCTCAGGTACATGCATGTGGAGCTCTTTCATCTGTTGTAAGATATGTGTACATGAGACACATTAATTAGTATAGAACAGACTGTGATACATTCAAAGTTTAATAATTCAGTAAAGTCGAAAGGTCAGTATGGCGTATCACATGTACACACAGTTTTGTCTGTGCACAAATAGATTATTTAACTAAGATGTAAGTATTGTATTTATGATCCCAGGCATGCACAAGTTCTTTAATTGCTTTTTTACACTAATTAAAGTTTAAAATGCATAATGAAGATGAAATGTTACAAAACTGTAGTACTGTAATGTCAAAGCAGACTCCCGTCCATTCCTGCAGATCCTTACTTATTGCATTTCTAGTGCTTTATAATTTGAGCTTAAAAATTCATATATGAAGGAGATATGTTACATTATGTTAATGTCAAGCCTCTATTACTTATTGCTTTGTCATGCTAATAATTAAAGTTTTAAATGCATAATAAAGAAGGAGGTACACTTTACTTTACATATTAATGTCAAACTATTGTAAAGTAGCATTCAAGCAAGCATAGATCTTTACTTACAGTATTGCTTCGTATTATTGATTAAAGTTTAACATGCTTTAAAGGAGGAGGTATTAGATAGGATAGTGTCATCCTTTCAAGCGAAACAAAGATCTTCTGAACGTATATTTGTACTGCAGATGGATTTAGTGTTGGCAAAGGACAACTTAGATGTGTGACATTCGTACAGCTGTAGAGTAACTATTGAGTTGAAATTATGCAAATCACAGAGGCGAATGCAAACAAACTTATTCATGCATTGTTAGACTGTCTAAAGTTGACCTAACCACATAAATATATAGTGGTGATGATATACTGCAACATCGACATGAATGGTTTACTCCTGATAAATCGTTTGCCAAACGAGCCTAAAAGATTTCACAATAATTTCAATATCAACCTTGAACTCAAAAATAAGACATGTGGCAAAATAAAATGAGATTGATTTTATAAGCAAAACATGCCTGGAATCATAGATATTGCTGACAACAAAATGAATGTCTAAAAACTTTACTTTGCTGGTAAAAAAGTATTAAACAAATGGAAACATGTTAACATTTGTGGTGAGTACACATCAAATTTGTGTGCAGCACATATTGACATAAAATATCCCTTCAAATGTGCACATGCAGTTCAGAATCTCTCTATTAATTAAACCTTCTTTTCTTTTTCTCTGCTAAAGATCTAGTGCGCCTTAATATAATCTGAACTGTATGATTTGATAAGTTACAAAACATGCAAGCATTGTAAATAAAGATTCCTCCCCAAGGGCATCATAAATTAACTATAAATTACAACAAACATATATATTGTACAGTTCTTTGCCTGAAACCTAATAACAAATGCTACCTGGAAAGATCTTAAATGTACATAATATCATAATGTAATGTGTATACTTTAGTTATAAGTGGCATCAAATACAGGTAGACTATAATACATGGTAATGTCATTCATCTCAGGTGGATGAATTTAACAGTTTCGACAGCGGGTTCTAAGGTAATTCCTAGAAGAGAGGTGTAGGGATATCTGAGAGAGTACATAGAGAAGAGTGGGGACCAGGAGGGACACATATAGTACATAGCTCCCTTTTCTCTACTTTATCCCTAGAAATAACTATCAAACTTCCAACTGATGAATAATTTACCGTCTTCAATATTTCCTTGGATTGTCCTCGGAAATGTCAGTCTTCTTCAGTAAATAGAGAAAGTTCCTGGTGATACTTTAATTATTAAAGACTGCTAGATTCATGCATGGATACTCAAAAATCCCTGTTGATATCTCTTGTATGAGTACTCAGGCTTGCAGTGTTTTAAAATACTTAGGTGAATTTTTCCGATACAGTGTAGGCATTGATCGTAAAAGACCCAAAAAACATATTTGGAAACAGATTTGAATGAAACATGCTTCAAGTGAAGAGGTCAAGGAGTTTGAATAGTAATACTGACAAATGCATGGGTGGTTCATGCATACGAAATTGAACCAGATCTACTGAAAGTTTAATGGCGTTACTATGTACTTTCACTGGTTGATGTGAAGTCCTGTAACTATAATTGAGGCTTTATATAGAGAAGTTACATTAAAATCTAAAGTGTGTAGAATGTTGGTGAATCCATTGCAATGTATTGTCAAAAGTCAGTTTAGCTTCATGTCACAACCACAAATGATGTGAGATGAATTCAGTAACAGTACAATAAAATTTACAGTACAGTAAAGTACAGTATAATGCAGTACAGAGCACTACAATACAGTACAATACAATACAGTACAGCACAGTACAGCACAGCACAGAGCAGTAAAATACAGAACATTACAGTACAACAGCCTATAGTACAGTAATCTATGTATTAACATCAAATTTTTTCAAGATTCCCATCCTTTTCATAATGTTAAAATCACAATTTCTCCCATTTTCACTCACAAGATCAATTTTACTTGCATTACTACTTTACAGCATGTAAGTCCTTTGCATTGTATCTGCATGTACCTAAGAAAGCTATGTCAGTAACAACATAGAGTGCTGAATAAGTCTTCATTCAAATGACATCTTCCCATCTAAATACCATCAAGCCAGATTTCAGACATTTATGCACAAGCGGCTATATTAACACTTCTTCTTGGACATATATGCGATAGATTCTATTATCCTCTCTGAGAATTGATGATCGCTCTAAAGAAGGAAACTTTGACAGTTTTCATATAAATCACTTTATATATCCAGCTCATACGCGCTCGTAACTATATAGTCCATCTATGACTACTTGGTTCTTTAGCTGACAATTTGGTCATGCACTTAGCTGTATCAGAGGTAACAAAAACATCAGCAGTGGATTTGACAAGGCCAATTATGAGTGGAAGTTCATCAAGAATAATATATAGGCTTTCATAATGAACAAATTAAAGCAACAGTTTATAAGTTAAATTTGGTCACAGATTTCAGGCAGTGTTAATACCAAACTAATTCTTACAGTAGTATATATCTCAAAGTCAGATTGTAATTGAACAGAATATTAAAACAGTAATTTACAACCTCCGATATTTACAGGCATTTTCTTTATCAATTAATTGTTAATTAAGGTAAATGTTAATGATTAATTACTTTACATGATTCTTTCAGTTTGAAAATTTGACAACTTGTCGTTCTTTTGTTACAATTCTTTCCTTTTTTTCTCACAAAAGGTGAATTAATGCATAAAAGCTGCTTTAATGCATATGTATTCAGGAGCTGATTCCCAGTTTCTGATGACATTGCAGTTTTTTTCTTTTTTGTTCTTTCATAAAAAAAAAAAATTTTTTAAACTAGAGTGAGACACCATGTACCACTTGTGGTTTTATTGGATTTAATGTTAAGGAATTAAAACATTTGCAACTTAACAACATTTCAGCATTTAAGTCATTATTTACCATCAAATTTGACTACATACATTAGCCATATGTCAGAAACTGCATTATGACAATAAAAGCAGTTAGTGTCCAACAGCGATGGAATCTAATTATTAATATTGACTCACTTTTTCTGCTTTATACACACATTACTTTCAGTGGTGCGGTTTTCTTGATTACTTCTGACAGAAAATAAATGAGTTGCCATAATGATAATGGTTGAGCAGATTGATTGGTTTTTGTAGAATAATAGTTTTTCTCATCAAAGGATCTATATTGCCAAAATAAACTGAAGGTCATAAAATGCAGTCTACATTTACAGTGGACAAGATCCACATAATATGTAGAGCATTTTACCAGGAAGTGTGTAAAATATGTCTATTGTGGACAGGATTCACATAATATAGAACATCTTACCAGGATTGCAAAGTTTGAAGATTAATACCATGTAGGCATAAGTGTTACAATATTGCTGAATGGTCAATGAATGTACGTATTCGGTGCCTCTGAAACATTAAAGGGTGTGAAGAAATGTCTAATGCCGGTATTCTGACCTAGTTTCGAATGAGGTGTAACAGAAGTGTTAGACACCACCATCGATCCCAGAAAAAACATACACAGCTTGCTACCGTCGGTAATTAGACACTAGTGTACGGTCAGTACATATAGCTGCGGTCAATACCCACAGCACAGTGTACAAACAATGCAGATGGACATCTCAGGTCCAGCTAAAGATAACAAGGTATCACGTTTCATTACTGTCAGCATTTTGTAGCGACACGAACAAAACGTCACTTGCAAGCAACGAGAAGTTAACTTTTACAGATGGCCGCACACGGTGTGGGGCGAGTCTTCAATGCCTTTAATTGTGACCGTACAATATATTGACCACATTGTAAAGCAGATCATACTTTATATAGTGTATAATGCATCAGAATTAAATGCATAATTTTGCCAAATTCATGTGTAGATACTTAAATCAAAACTACAGTTTGAAATGTTTCCCCGAAAGGTAACGAGGGCAGTATTGAAGAACTTCGCATGCATAGACTCCGGATGTGTGACCTGATTAATCACTTTGACTTTGGCTTTGAGTACGTTTCTGTTTGCTGCCGTGTTGGACAAATCGAACAGTAATAGTAAATACCGAATTTGCGTTATATAGTAATTACCGACTTTGCAACCCTCCTTATAGTCATTGCCGACTTTGCAATCTGTGTACGTCCCCCTCACAATTTTCAAAGTCCGTATAAGAGTGATCCATAGTGTTCCATTTCGATATACAAAAAAGAATCCTGGGGTTTTGCAAGGACCGTTAATAATGTCTTCAGTTACAACAAAGTCAATTACGACAAAACTGACTAGAAGACAGAGAGCCTAACAATTTACTTTATAATTGTTAAGCAAGTATGAAGCAAAGTATGAACTTATAAACTCAAGATATTCTTGTACATCATAACAGCCTTGTTTTCTCTATTATTTTTACACAGAAGATCTACATTGTTGGCCACATCCGACTTGGATGTGTCTGATATACATTTATACACTTTTATTTCAAAACGAGTTTAAAGTCTGTGACATTTACAAACATGATCATATTAACATTGCCATGTAATGTCATTCAGATGAAGATGGATTCATCGATCGTTGTAACCCTTTCTCTAAACCTCTTGTCAGTCAAACGGGACATGAGTACGGTTGCTTCAAGCTAAAAGAGATACGCAAACATACAGATGTCAATCTTGCCGACTGCAAAGCTGCAACGAGATGAATTGCAAATTAAATCAATGTCACTCCGTGAAAGCCTAAACCTTTCTTCTCCAGACGTGATTTAAATAAAAGACTTCATATTTATGCAGATTTTCATGTAAATGGAGGACTAAAATGCAAGAGCTATGAAAAAATTGTATATTGTTATAAGAAATATATAATATACTGCATAATGTCATGTGAGATACAGCTCTCCATTAATTATGTTTTATTGCCACTAAGATATTAAAATATTAACAATTATTCCCATTTTCTTTGTAAACTAACAGTTTACAATGATCTGTTTACACCTCAGCCTCGGAGTATCCATCCAAAGGGCAGAAACTCAATTTTCATGCATGACGAGATATACAACCGTTCCCATGTACACTGCTTCTAGTCTGTAATATTCTAGTAGCTAGCAAATTATACCTTATAATTGTTTTAATATGTCTACTACAAATTAGATTCTTTTGTCATGGCTAAGAGATGAATTAAGCCAAGGAAACAGATTTGAACTGCACAATAAACACATTCTGCTATGTGTGCAACATATACTGTATGCTTTACTGACTACTTTATTATGCTATGTGAGCAGTATACTATATACGTTTAACTGACTACTTAATGATGCTATGTGTGCAGTATATATACTATATCTGTTTAACTGACTACTGTACTTTATGATGATATGTGTGCAGTATATGTATGTTTACCTGACTACTTTATGATCCTATGTGTGCACTATGCAGTATATACTGTGTTTACCTGACTACTTTATGATGCTATTTGTGCAACATACTGTATGCTTTACTTACTACTTTATAATACATGTGTGCAGTATATACTATATGTTAAACTGACTACTTTATGTAACCAACTTTGATGATTAGTTAATCCATGGGCAGTTTTAGCTGGCGGGATCACATCTGCTGTACTGTAAATGCATCTTATTCTACCAATATATTCCATAACTTGTGCAATGCAAAGGCTTACATATAAGAGCTACAGTACAGCATATAAATACAGTCATGCATCCACTTTTCAGTTACTTCACCAAAGATAATCATATTGTAGCTAGCTAGGCTAACAGGGCTCTGCAAACATTTATGTCCACAACCAAGGATCTTTAATGGAGACTGACCCCCCCCCCCTCTCTCCAGCATGAGCACCTCAAAATCCATGCTCAAAATGTAAAAATATAGCCTTATCTATCTGTGGTGGCAAGCTCTGAAGACTAGATCACTTTTGACATGTGGACAAATTCAGAGACCCAACAAATATGTTTCGCCCACCCACTTTTGAGTAATACTTACCCTATTGATGTGGGCTATTGTATGTAATATATATGGTGACAATTTGTTGCAAATATATTTTGAAAGTTTGATGTGCACAGTATTTACTACACTGTATAGCAGGGAGTATTAGCATTCCAAAGCATACTAGACAAAATGAAGCAAGTTTGCTACAACACAATTTAAAAGATTTTTGCCCTTTTCCTTATTTTTTTGTTTGTACACAGCACCGTTATTTACCTTTGGTATTTTTTGGCAAGCAAAATTCCCAACCCTAAGAGGCAGTTAACATACTGTAGGTTTAACTCATTTATTCCCCCATGTAAAGGCCAATGTGACATTTATAACAGAGTGTCCTTGTATAATAATGCCATTTATGTAAGTTTTATCAAGGATAAAAGGTTTTATTTAAATTATTTGGTAAGTGAACATTAATTCATCTTTAAACATGACAAATATGAGGTGCCCTCACTGTGCATGAAAGGTTTAACACTGTTCAGACTGCAGTACGATGGGATACCTTCAGGGAGATTGGGCAACCAGCGTAAAAGAGAGAGCAATGATTGTTCAAGACTTTACTTTGTAAAACTTTAATTGTAGTAATGATGAGGACACAGCTAGCATATTTTGCACATTTAAGAAGGGCAATGTGGCAAGCTGCAGTACTTGACAGTCAGCAAAGATGGCCGGAGCCAATTTGAAGCTATGTTCCGTAATTGTCATATGTAACCTTGAAATTGTATCGTCATGGTAACATGTAGTTTTGGGACAGACTCTTTGTCACAAATACTAAGCTACAGTATGCTGTGGGGGATGTTACGATTTCCCAGATTTAAGTTTTAACACAATGCCCGCTGATATCATTTTGTAATAAATTTGAAGATGTTCAAGCTAACAAGAGTGGCTCGGTCAATGTCATAGTTGTCCACATGGACATTGATTTCAAAAAAATTTCCTCTCAAATTCTAATTTTCTTTACTTCTGTTTGATGATATTTTCAATTTATTTTTAAATGGGAATCTAATGTTTAGACTCTTTCATAGGACTCTGATGATCCTCAAACAGATCAAGCCAACATTTTTATAACGCTGTAATGAGAATGTAAAAGTTTTAGTTTTAATCCCTTCTTAAATCTAATCCCTTCTTAAATCTAATCCATAGGACAGGTTGTCAGCTGGTACTAAGCGTTTCACTTATATAAAGTAACTTCATATACCTTTCCTTGATTGTCTGTATAGATAGACATGAATGATTCTATAATTCCACGTCTCCACGGGAAGGTTATCATCGCACTTAGTTTCAAGGAGAACTGCTCAAGGAGTTAGCTGTGTGAATCAAGCCACTTGAAACAAGAGTTGAAAAGGATTGTTAAAAACAAGAACATTTTGAGAAAAGGTTGTACTTGTAACATTAATGCAAAAACTTGATTCATAACTGTCACAACTCCACAAGTGGTGTATCCCTCATCTATGAAGCTCTAAGCTGGGTTTAATTATGAGTGTTTTGTATGATATTTAGTTAAGATTTATGATAAGGAAAAGAAATACATGAACTTGAAGGTACTGCAGGATATAATTACTTCTATGGATGCTCGTAGCATTTTCAAGGTACTTAACACACAAATGCATAGCGAAAAGTTATTGAGAACATTAGACAACCTGATAGATCTTTTTTTTAGTGTTAAGCTTAATAGTTAAATGTTCATATAAACTTGTTAATTGTTATTATTGATTTTTTGGTTTTGGAGTGTTTCTTCGTTTCTTTTTTTTTTCTTTTTTATGTCAAATTACTCTAAGTTTGACTAGCATTTCACAAACCTTAATGTTCACATTTTGTGTAGCAATGTTGAAGTTTGTGATCTTTACGCTACTCCAAACATGACATATTTAGCTCAAAAAACATCTGGATCTTACAAAATTGAGCAAAAAAGATGAACATTTTCTTCAGCAAAATGGCTATTATCCAATGATTAGCCAAGCCTAGAAAGTTCTCTCTATATGCATTTCATGCATACAGGTCACGTTGGGTTGCCTCAGTTCTGCGCAATACGTGCAGTAGTATATCTGGATTACTGACTGTGCCATATACTATACCAGTGTGCGAACGATATAGTACAGTGCAGTGCATCATAGTCCTATACGAACGTTATAAAAAGAGCTTGCATATTGCTTTGAAAATCTGTTAAATTACCAAAACATACCGGCTTTTCATTTATCCCTTCAAAATGTAAAATGAAACCTAACTCAACAAAATTTGCAATATAAACAAAGAAATCATGAATAAAGCCATCATTAGTTTATGGAAAGTCCAATTAAGCACAAAGTGGGTATTTACTGACCATGCTATAACATGTTGTCAATCATGAATCAGACGTGACAGAAAATACCCACAAACTGATTGGTCAATTTGGAGGACAGATACCAAAATGTTTGGAACAAACCATGGATTACATCGAAGGCCCAAATTCCTTAGGACTATAGCATATATGTCTAGTCTATTATTTATTGTATTAATATGCCTTTCTATTTGCCATGATTGATTCTTTTCATGAACATGTAATACACCAACTAACGTTACTCATTAGTACACTAATAGTACGTACAAGCTGCAAATAATATACCTATGATTTGCCCATGTTAGGCTCTAGAGCTAGCTCGTTCGTGTTAACAAAAGCTTCAATATGCATAGTGAATACTTGTATTCGTCTATTTAGAACTTATTTTTCAAGGTTTTGATTAGCAGATATTGTTATGTGTAAAGGAAATGGAAAACGCATAGCTCAGTTACTGAACTACTAGTATATATTCCTAGTACATCAATGTACGTATAAAATGAGCGAAACAGGGGTTTGTTATTGTCTGATGTCACGTGATAGAGATGATTTGGTTGGTTGATTTTGTGGTGTGCATGCATACTGTAACTGTTTGGGACAAAAAATTGTCAATTTTTACGAAAAGGTTTACTCGCCAATTAGGGTTCACCAGGTAAAAATTCTATCACAGTAATCTCTCTTTCCTCAATCGCAAGTTAGTGATATGTAAATGAATGTAAGTGACAAAGGAATGCTAAAAATTCCAGATAAATGCAACATGGACCTTTTAAGACAGTGGACTTGTTATCTAAGGTTTGCAGGTTAGAGTGCTGGCCAGATCATTACATTGTGTCCTTGGGTTCATCCAGGTGTATCTATAGGGACTTGGGGAGTTACTTGCAAATACTGTATAGTTGCTTGTGCAGTTTGTGGCTGCACCCTATGGGAAGTCCCACAGGGGACACGTAGATGTGGTGCACTGTAATGCCCCAGGAGGGATTGTTTTAATTGTGCACACTTTGGTGAGTGGGTGTGACAAGTTACCAAGGACCAGGGGTTAATTGTTTTTAAGTCATGTGAGAGGGTCTTAGACTTGAACAAGACTGTAAACCTTCAACTTTAACTTTACTTACACCAAAATACTTTAAATATTTTTGTTTTCTGAGAAACAAGCACTTTTTAAACGTCTTTGCATTTGGTCTGGCCACTTAAAACCCTTCTAAATGTAGCATTTAGCTATGTGATACTAATCAGATAAATTATTCCCTCCGCATACACATATTGTGCAACTACACTACTTTGAAAAGTGAACCTGTATATATACATGTACACAATGTAAATGAGCACAGCAGGTAGCTATACATATACTCTATGCAAAATTATCATGTTTACCCATGATATAGACAATTTGCAACCCTCACAATAGAAAATTGATTTGTCCTATAAAATGGAGCTCATTAAAATAAGACTATACAAAGTACCAAAATCAATTTCTATTGTAACAGTTGAAATAAACAAACTGTAAAGCACTGCACAGCACAACTACCTAAAGAAAACAAAGTCATGGCATTACCATGGAAACGACAAGCTTGTTAAAGCAAAAAGGTAGAGTGGTCTATGTAGATATCAATGAATCATGAGACCTGCCCTGGTAAGAACAGTACTGCATGATTTAATAGAGAAACTAAAGATCTCATAGAGTTGTCAGCGGTAGCAATTAAATGTCGGGAAATCTCAAATATACCGACACAAAGTACACCGAAATATCCACCTTGTAGCCGTACGACCAAAGATGAAAGGAGACACACGGCAGTGTGTGATTGATGGCACAAATAAGGGTTTGGTAGGTAGATGGATCTGCATATATGTAGATCAAACTTATCATCATATGTAGGGAGAGATTTATTCTGGGAAGCTAAGAGCTGTGTTCGATTATCCTAAGGATACAAAAACATATAGCAAGGTAAGGAAAAGAAATGAGCATTTGAGCAATATTTAATGGTAAAGAGAACCAGCTCAGCTACAGTAAGAACTGCAACTTCTGTACTACTAATAGAGAATTATAAAATGCCTGTGGGCCTATCGTAAAGACTAGAAAAAAAACTGCAAAATATAAAGGTATTCAAAGGAGAATGGCAATTCCATTATTGTAAGGTGAATATCCTCACATATTTCGACATTAAACAGAGAGAGAGAAATTTCACCAAAATGATGTTACACAAAAGACATGTACATAGAAATAGGAATATATCAGTTAGAATATAAATATTCAGTTTGAAGAGGAATATCTTAAAGGTTGAGTATATTCAAGTTGTTACCAGCCTTATTATGCTTCTGAATGTTTTACTCCCTTTTTAATTTCTCTCTCTCTTTTTTTTAAAAATAAATTCCATTATTTCTTCTCATAGCTGTTCTATATGCAGAAATTAAGAAGTATAATCAAGGACATGATACACATATTATAGTTTGTTTATGTACAGTAATGGAACTTTAAAAATTCAAATGATATTAAAAACCTTTGTCTCTTCAAATTGGTTCAAATTATGCGCACATTCTCTGAATACTTAAATTCATGAACTAACAAAATGAATGTGAACCTCAAAAGTACTTTGGTAAATCTAGGACATAATTCCTCCCTGAAAAGTATCAAACCTGTAGTAAATTTTTAAACTGATGTAAACGTGCAATCGTCCATTAATGCAAGAAACATGCAGAAATCTCACAAGCACGTATGTCAACCCTCATAATTGCCTGCGATACTGTGCATGTCATTTTGAGTTGTGATACGACCATGGATCATAATCACAGGGAACGCATCAGATTTTTTCTTTCCACTTTTCATTCTGAATGTCGATCAGGAAGCTGAAAACCTATACATAAATTTCATGGATGGTTCTCACAAAAAAAAGGGTGAAATTTCCAACTTATTTTGGGTTCTTTAACCCGGGTTGTTTTAAGGAGATCGGTGTGTGTGTGTGTGGGATTGGCAGGGTTCAATTACAAAATTAATAGCAGCTTTGTAAGATGCACAGCTGATGCTGACAGACCTCACAAGAAATGTATATATTCCATGATACTTTGAAGAACATTCAGTATAACTTCAAAATAAACTAGAAAATCAAGTAATGAATACTGAGTAACTCAATATGCTGGCAAAACTTTAACAAGCATTTTACTTTATTTACCACCATTTAAGTTTTGTGAACGTACAGACTTTGTATGATGGAACTCTGCATATAATATTACCAAACCAATTTTGTTTACTGTTTACTGTTACAGTACTTATCTGTCAGTTTGTCACCATGGTGCACACGACTAGTGGTGAATATATTTATGATCACTATTGTGTCATCAGTACATCAAAAACTGAGTTTAATATAATTGGGCAAGGGATGAAATAGTTTTTACCAAATTGATCAGCAGTAATTATTAATTGATTATTCTTCTGATTAGCAATGTACCCAATTTTGAAGACCAAACGCCACTGTATCATTTGTCAGGGTAAGTCATAACAATCTTACAAATGCCAAGGAAATAACAGGTCACTGTATCATCAGACAAGGTAAGTACTTGCATATTATTTGGTTCTCATTTAACTCTGAATATTTCTCATCAACTTTCTTATTTCTTCTTTTTTTCACAGGGGAGGCAACCTCATGTGCCTCACTGGGTCTGGATGTCCCCCCTTGGCTTTTTAGAAAAGAACAAATTTGCAGCCTTTTGTGCATTAAATACATATATTGTTATATATTAAATGGCAACAGTACTACAGTACTTACTGGTCTCCTGTACAGTAAATGCGATCAGCTTGTGCAATTCTCTGATACTTACACTTAGAGCCTTTTTTTATTACACTCTGTGATATATAACAACAACAATCATGACATATTTAATAAACTGGAAGAATATGTTTATAAACAATGTTTCGGCGTCGTTACACAGCAAATAATTTAATGTTCAAACTTTGCTTTGCAGTCTGTATTTTGTGTCTTATTAAGGTTCCTGTGTAAAACAAACTGTTTTACATCTTTACAATTGTACAGCAACTCCATCATTTTGCATTGCATTTTGTTATGCAGTACTGTACGTACTGGATAAATTATTCACTTTTTTAACAGCGGACTACCGTAGCTCTAAGACAAACAGAAGCCTGTTATTCCGACAAGTTAGATCAATCAAGCCTGCTTCCACAAGACAGTGTCAAGTAGGTCATAATCTCATGTTGACATAATTGCCCAAGTTAAAAAATTTCCTGCGGGACAGAGCTAAAGTGTTTGTGAGTCAGTCACAATTACTGTATTTGCTTCAAAAACAGAGAAAGTTTTAAATCCTTGTGTTGGCTAAAATAAAATTTATCTTTATTTACTATCTTTAGGAGTACTAGCTTCAGGTTATGAAAGAGTGGTAGACTCTCCCAAGACTCATTGACCTCCTGTAAACTGGGACATTTATGTACAGTATAAAAACAAAGGCCTAGCTCTCTAAATTAGGATGAAAAGCTAGTGCATACAATAGATGCCATGATAAACTCCAGCAGGTCAAAGCGTAGTCAAAAGGCAAAAAGGAATCATAACTTTTCCCCAATAATGTGGCTAATGTTTGACCTAAATATACTGCAATAAACCCCCCCCCCCCACTCTCCCTCCCTTCTGTTCCCAAGATTTCTAATGCTAGTCAGATAAAGTGAACTTGCCCTCTAGACTCACTTATAATAGTGTACTGTAGGATACTACAGTGAGATGCTCAACAACAACAACAAAAATAGACCTGACAGATTCATGACTGTTAGTGGCTTTAAAGTAATTTGAACCCCAGGCAGTAATACATTTAAGTACATTTTGATTGATTAACATACAAACACGGGTAGATCAGTTGATATAGAAGAACTTTAATAGTAAACATCATGCTGTCCAAACTCTTGAAACATTAACTGCACAGGTAGGTTACAACAAGGATTGTAATGAAAAGAAAACATGCTACAGAGTTTGTGGAAGAAAAAAACAAGAAAATCACATATCCAAAAGTAGTTCCTTTTTGAAAACCACAGTTTGAAATTTTAAAATCTCCATTTGCCAGGCAGCTTTGAGTAAGTGCAGTACAGTAGTCATTCAAGAGTGTTAGCTCAGTGGTTAACGCCGGTGCCTTTCAATCATAAGGTCCCGAGTTCGAGTCACTCCAAAATTAATATATGTCGTCCAGTTACAGAGTTGTTGACAATTGACAATTCATAATCATGGATGTTAAATATGAATGTAAGAGACTGACTTCGGTCAGCTTGCGGCTTTGATAAGCCAATGAGGCTTCTTTGCCTGCAGTGCCTGAGCTACAGGAGGTTCTAAAATACATACATATATGAATACATTAGACCTTACATCACAAGAATCAGGGTTCTCTTTTTATTTACTTACTAATACAATTTACTATGTTATGAGATAAGTCAAGATTAACCATTAATCTCTGTCATTTATCCATAAACTCAAGTGTTACGTACTGTAGAGCAGGTTTGCAACACAGAGCTATTCTTATTTCAAAGTTCAAACTTTTGGAGTTTTGTTGCCACCAAGAACTTTTCCAGAGATCAGTATCCTAGCAACAACATGTTGACATTTGGTATAGTCCCATGTGTACAATTGACCCTATAGGTCAACTATATATGTTTCTTCATTACAAATTGTCATGTGTCGTGGAAAGGAGCAAAACAATGTGAAAAGTACTTCTCATTATGTTAATTAAATCCACATCAGCTGTTCAGATGTCTCTGTATCATCTATAACCGTCTTCTTGTCATTACATAACTCTTATTGAAATACTACATGATAAAAATTCTTTCATTAAGTTTGACTCTTATCTTAAAATCAGCAGTTATTTTTACGACGATTAAGCGGCCACAAATGTGGGAGAAACCCGCAAGGGCTTATGGATTTCAGCTCACACGCCAGGTGGCTTCCAATTCAACATTTGAACCCAAATTTGGAATCTTTTTAATTTTAGAAAGTCATTCAGATGGGAAAACTGTAGATTGCTCTTGGATGAAAAACCCACCTTATATAACCCGGCCAGTTATCAAACCTGGAACCTTCCGATTGCTAAGCCTCATTGCTTCAAATGCCATCGCCTTTATCCACTCGGCCATAGCACTGAAATCCTACATGATGAATATTCTTTTATTAAGTTTGACTCAATGCAATTTGTGAACAAATTCCCTGTCAGATATTAGAAGTTTCACTTCGGTCTCTCTTTTTAACTTTTAATCCAAGTGAGTTCTAAGTTAGATACTGTGAATGGTTATCATAATGGTTGCTAGGCCAAATATTTGGCAATTAACTGCAAAATTCCTGCTGACTATATAATACTGTACATAACATGGCTGTTGCTATCCACTCATACTACTGTCACAAGGGATTTGAATGCCATCGACACTAATCTGATGTAATAATAACAAATCATAATAACATCCAAAATTTTAAGGCAATTAATAGCCTGCAGCCAGTTGGGACAATTTCCAAATGCTAATACCTCTCTAAACTGTACTCCCTGTACTCCTTGATCTGCTATTCATACCGCTCGTACTGACAATAAAAGTGCTATGAAGCGGAACATACAGTAACACTAAAGTATAGGAAAAAATTGTCCCAACTGGGTGCAATAGCTGTGTACTTTCTTAATGGCAAATTAACAACTTCAACAAAAATGGCAACAATAACAATTAATCATAAGTGAGTAAATGTGATATATTCCCAAAATTATTAATGAAGTTTCCAATGCAAAGAAGTACAAGCAGAAGTTAAACAGAGAAGTTTAACATCAACATTGAAAAAACATCACAAGAGAGACATAGATTTTCAATGGCAACCATATGTACCAAAGTAAACAGTTATCATTACCACCTAAACAAAGACAATGTGTCACTTGAAAATTACGTTCTGATCTTAACCTTTAAAGTACACCTAGCTAGGAACATATCATTCAAAAAGTTCACTACACAAATAGCTTGGTCCTGAACTATCCACACGTAGCCTAAAGGAGTTCATAGTCATTTGCCCTCGCATTGCTGGCCTAGGCCTATGTTACAATTAACACTTTAACTTAGGCCTACAGTAGGTCTAGTAAAAGTTACTTCCACTGTTCCAGTTGTATATGGTGGTAGGCTGTAATTAAGTTTTATCTGAATGATCTAACGTTAGGCCTTGTAAATCTAGGATATCAAAATAGCTACCAGCATGTTTCATAATGTTTTTAAAGCAGAAATGTAACCTATGACTTATGTGAAATATTATGAAGTTACGAAAATTACCATTGTGGAATTGGAAAGAACCTGTTTAAACACTTACCATGCATCCTTTTCGTGAATACTCTGATGTGAACAATTTAAGACACGGTCACTTGTCCACTCAGTTAAGATTCAGTGGTAGTATGACGTAAGGCCTAGGCTAGCAACCAGAATTAAGAAGATTATTTCCTACCTGTCTTCGTTTTCGGCAAATGTATCTCCTAAAACCAAATCTCTGAACCGAAACCGAGGCGGCAATGGTGGTACCGTATCACAATCATCAACCATTTTCACTTCTGATTTCCCAAAATAATGACTTGCAACGACGAACGTAAACGGAATGTGTTTCTGCTAAACAGCCTCTTCACTGCAGAACTGGTTTGTCCGACAGCTAGATAGTGATAGAATACATTTACGTCTTTGGTAGGCAATCAAACAGCTTCAACAAATCAGTAGCGTATAATGTTTCTAACCGTACAGCGTGAGTTTCAGAGTACGTTGGTAACGGCGTTATCAGTTTTGACAGTAATTGAAACGATGGCGCTCCTTCGTAAAAGTGCGTGGGGATCGAGAAAAGGGGAAATCCCGTTCCTTTTGCGGGATTCCCCTGAATGGCGGAAATTGAGTGACTACAGTTATATTTGTGCAGGGTAGCAAACCCACGTGAAGTCGTTTTAAATCCTTTTATGGTAACGTACTTTGTTCTTGATTTTAAATGATAGAAGCGAAGTGTTAATGAACAGATCTTTGGACGCCGTGTTGTTATTGTCCTTGCCCATTGTCCAAAGGGTCTTTATTGCGGGGCTGACTTGAGAAGAAAAATTACAATAGAATTCAGTGACGGTTGAGCCCATTTATAAGAGGGATTGGAGTGAGAGACCAATGTGTCTTAAACTCTGTAATCTGTTTTATCAAGAATAAAATTCATCAGAGCTTACAAGTAATACACGTAGAACACTCCCTTACGGCGACTGTATAGCTTTGACACGAGGAATATATGACGTAATCACTGCAATTGTCTATATCAGATCGGTAATAGCTATTTATTGACCCTGGAAATGGTTTCCCAAGTGTATTTATTTACAAACCATCATACATATATACAAATTATCCCCGAAATCAGTGACTAATTCGTCCCCTATGAACGCAATCTACACGCTATGATGCTCACTCGAGCCTGCTTGGACTAAAAGGTACAAAAATGCGACCAGACGAAGGCATATATACCCTAACATGCAGGGACGTAGCCAGGGGGAGCAGGGGGAGCGACCGCCCCCCCCCCCCACTTTCAGTGTCGATATTTTTTTTTTAAACTGTCGTTTTTTAGCATGGTATTTTGTCAGTGCTCTTTTGATCTTGAATACTCGTCAGCTCCGTTAACTTGATTGTAATCGTAGTAACATTCACGCCTACTGATTCAACTACTTACTTAGTTTGGCAGATGCAAGTAGATAAATTTAGCTTACAGCCAATTACAAGCCTACAGTTGGCCACTGCGTTATAAAATACATATTGCCTACCTAACCGCACTCTATGGAATGTCACGAACTGTAACGTCGACAACGTCGTTCTATGAGTCGTCCTAAGTTGTTGCACGAACAGCATGTTATGAAGCTAAGCTAGCAATCGTACGTGATACGCACTTCCTATAATAAGTATTACACAGCTAATACACTGCGGTAACGATATTTGTTTTTAGGCCACTGCATATCTGGCTATATTACAAAATATGAAAGTTTATATTGTCCATCAGTTAAGTTCGTCAAGTGTATTAAAGTCCAGACATTGGACAATAAACAAGAATCATCCTACTGGAAATATTGTAAAAGAGCACTATGTTTGTCTTTCTAATATAATATGTAAAAGAAAATGTAAAGGAATTCAAACAGGAAACAAAATCTGATGATAATGATATCATATGATTAGGGGCGTAGCCAGTATGTAGCACTGTTGGCCCGGGCCTACATTTTTTTTGGCCAAGATATCTTGTTTTAAAAAAACACCCATAATTCAAATCGATAAGCTTGCTGGACGAGTTTAAGAGTCTATAGACAGGAAAAACTATTGAAATGAACGTAGCAAGAATATGGCTAAATTAGGTGACCTTTTCTTCTGTCATCTAGGCTGTCATTTCTATCGCGTGCCGTTTCATTCAACACTCTACCCGCCAAAAAAGACTAGGATCCGATCTTGTCAGTTTTTTAACATGTAGTTAAGAACCTGTTTACGCAGATAATATTTCAGTTGAGAAAACAGTTGAGAAATTTGCATTAGATGGCAATCGTCGGATAGCTCTCGCCGTCTCTTATTAGGCTAACTTAAACATTTACTAGCTACAGTTGTATCAAAGATACTGGCTATAGTTGTATCAAAGACATTTCTGGCCTATCTTTGTATCTACAAGTATCAGAAGTTGAAAAGTAAGACTACTCTGTACGTGTACCTTGCTAATTTTAATACACTATGTAGTATTGAACTACGTACTATTTAACTCGTTTGTTTTTGGGGTTTAAAAGTGATATTGAATGAGGTGTCTCAAGTTAGCAAGAGGCCGGGGAACCAGAATGAACACTCGGGAAGGGCCGTTTCTGGCCATCTGGTGGGTTGGTAAAATCAAAAATTTTCTTGTACGCTCCGCGCCAACCGATGGTGGCGCTCCGCTCAGATAGTCGTGCCTACAACTTTGCAAATCTATATCAATCGCAAAAATTGACCCCCCCCCCCCTTTCAAATTCCTGGCTACGTCGCTGCTAACACGTAGGATTGCGACATCATCTACACGTAAACAACTCTCCTATGGCGATTGTATAGCTTCGACACGAAGGATAGATGACGTAATCACTGCAGTTGCCTATAACAGATCGGTAATAGCTATTTATTGACCGTGGAAATGGTTTCCCTAGTGTATTTACAAATCATCATACATATATACAAATTATCCCCGAAATCAGCCTCTAATTCGTCCCCTATGAACGCAATCTACGCGTAATGATGCTCATTCGAGCCTGCTTGGACTAGAAGGAACAAAAATGCGAACAGACGAAGACATATACCCCTAACACGTAGGATTGCGACATCATCTACACGTAAACAACTCTCCTATGGCGATTGTATAGCTTCGACACGTGGGATAGATGACGTAATCACTGCTACTGCCTATAGCAGATCGGTAATAGCTATTTATTGACCGTGGAAATGGTTTCCCTAGTGTATTTATTACAAATCATCATACATATATACAAATTATCCCCGAAATCAGCGTCTAATTCGTCCCGTATGAACGCAATCTACGCGTAATGATACTCATTCGAGCCTGCTTGGACTAGAAGGAACAAAAATGCGAACAGACGAAGACATATACCCCTACCACGTAGGATTGCGACATCATCTACACGTAAACAACTCTCCTATGGCGATTGTATAGCTTCGACACGTGGGATAGATGACGTAATCACTGCTACTGCCTATAGCAGATCGGTAATAGCTATTTATTGACCGTGGAAATGGTTTCCCTAGTGTATTTATTTATAAATCATCACACATATATACAAATTATCCCCGAAATCAGCGTCTAATTCGTCCCCTATGAACGCAATCTACGCGTAATGATACTCATTCGAGTCTGCTTGGACTAGAAGGAACAAAAATGCGAACAGACGAAGACATATACCCCTAACACGTAGGATTGCGACATTATCTACACGTAAACAACTCTCCTATGGCGATTGTATAGCTTCGACACGTGGGATAGATGACGTAATCACTGCTACTGCCTATAGCAGATCGGTAATAGCTATTTATTGACCGTGGAAATGGTTTCCCTAGTGTATTTATTTACAAACCATCACACATATATACAAATTATCCCCGAAATCAGCGTCTAATTCGTCCCCTATGAGCGCAATCTACGCGTAATGATGCTCATTCGAGCCTGCTTGGACTAGAAGGAACAAAAATGCGAACAGACGAAGACATATACCCCTAACACGTAGGATTGCGACATCATCTACACGTAAACAACTCTCCTATGGCGATTGTATAGCTTCGACACGTGGGATAGATGACGTAACCACTGCTACTGCTTATAGCAGATCGGTAATAGCTATTTATTGACCGTGGAAATGGTTTCCCTAGTGTATTTATTTATAAATCATCACACATATATACAAATTATCCCCGAAATCAGCGTCTAATTCGTCCCCTATGAACGCAATCTACGCGTAATGATACTCATTCGAGTCTGCTTGGACTAGAAGGAACAAAAATGCGACCAGACGAAGACATATACCCCTAACACGTAGGATTGGGACATCATCTACACGTAAACAACTCTCCTATGGCGATTGTATAGCTTCGACACGAGGGATAGATGACGTAATCACTGCTACTGCCTATAGCAGATCGGTAATAGCTATTTATTGACCGTGGAAATGGTTTCCCTAGTGTATTTATTTACAAATCATAATACATATATACAAATTATACTTGAAATCAGCGTCTAATTCGTCCCCTATGGACGCAATCTACGCGTAATGATACTCATTCGAGCCTGTTTGGACTAGAAGGAACAAAAATGCGACCAGACGAAGACATATACCCCTAACACGTAGGATTGCGACATCATCTACACGTAAACAACTCTCCTATGGCGATTGTATAGCTTCGACACGTGGGATAGATGACGTAACCACTGCTACTGCCTATAGCAGATGGATAATAGCTATTTATTGACCGTGGAAATGGTTTCCCTAGTGTACTTATTTACAAACATGATGGCATCACACATATATACAAATTATCCCCGAAATCAGCGTCTAATTCGTCCCCTATGAACGCAATCTACGCGTAATGATGCTCATTCGAGCCTGCTTGGACTAGAAGGAACAAAAATGCGAACAGACGAAGACATATACCCCTAACACGTAGGATTGCGACATCATCTACACGTAAACAACTCTCCTATGGCGATTGTATAGCTTCGACACGAGGGATAGATGACGTAATCACTGCTACTGCCTATAGCAGATCGGTAATAGCTATTTATTGACCGTGGAAATGGTTTCCCTAGTGTATTTATTTACAAATCATCACACATATATACAAATTATGCCCGGAATCAGCGTCTAATTCGTCCCGTATGAACGCAATCTACGCGTAATGATGCTCATTCGAGCCTGCTTGGACTAGAAGGAACAAAAATGCGAACAGACGAAGACATATACCCCTAACACGTAGGATTGCGACATCATCTACACGTAAACAACTCTCCTATGGCGATTGTATAGCTTCGACACGTGGGATAGATGACGTAATCACTGCAATTGCCTATAGCAGATCGGTAATAGCTATTTATTGACCGTGGAAATGGTTTCCCTAGTGTATTTATTTACAAATCATCACACATATATACAAATTATGCCCGGAATCAGCGTCTAATTCGTCCCGTATGAACGCAATCTACGCGTAATGATGCTCATTCGAGCCTGCTTGGACTAGAAGGAACAAAAATGCGAACAGACGAAGACATATACCCCTAACACGTAGGATTGCGACATTATCTACACGTAAACAACTCTCCTATGGCGATTGTATAGCTTCGACACGAGGGATAGATGACGTAATCACTGCTACTGCCTATAGCAGATCGGTAATAGCTATTTATTGACCGTGGAAATGGTTTCCCTAGTGTATTTATTTACAAATCATCATACATATATACAAATTATACTTGAAATCAGCGTCTAATTCGTCCCCTATGGACGCAATCTACGCGTAATGATACTCATTCGAGCCTGCTTGGACTAGAAGGAACAAAAATGCGACCAGACGAAGACATATACCCCTAACACGTAGGATTGCGACATCATCTACACGTAAACAACTCTCCTATGGCGATTGTATAGCTTCGACACGTGGGATAGATGACGTAATCACTGCTACTGCCTATAGCAGATCGGTAATAGCTATTTATTGACCGTGGAAATGGTTTCCCTAGTGTACTTATTTACAAACATGATGGCATCACACATATATACAAATTATCCCCGAAATCAGCGTCTAATTCGTCCCCTATGAACGCAATCTACGCGTAATGATGCTCATTCGAGCCTGCTTGGACTAGAAGGAACAAAAATGCGACCAGACGAAGACATATACCCCTAACACGTAGGATTGCGACATCATCTACACGTAAACAACTCTCCTATGGGGATTGTATAGCTTCGACACGTGGGATAGATGACGTAATCACTGCTACTGCCTATAGCAGATCGGTAATAGCTATTTATTGACCGTGGAAATGGTTTCCCTAGTGTACTTATTTACAAACATGATGGCATCACACATATATACAAATTATGCCCGGAATTAGCGTCTAATTCGTCCCCTATGAACGCAATCTACGCGTAATGATGCTCATTCGAGCCTGCTTGGACTAGAAGGAACAAAAATGCGAACAGACGAAGACATATACCCCTAACACGTAGGATTGCGACATCATCTACACGTAAACAACTCTCCTATGGCGATTGTATAGCTTCGACACGTGGGATAGATGACGTAATCACTGCTACTGCCTATAGCAGATCGGTAATAGCTATTTATTGACCGTGGAAATGGTTTCCCTAGTGTATTTATTTACAAATCATCATACATATATACAAATTATCCCCGAAATCAGCGTCTAATTCGTCCCCTATGGTCCCATTCTACGCGTAATGATGCTCATTCGAGCCTGCTTGGACTAGAAGGAACAAAAATGCGAACAGACGAAGACATATACCCCTAACACGTAGGATTGCGACATCATCTACACGTAAACAACTCTCCTATGGCGATTGTATAGCTTCGACACGTGGGATAGATGACGTAACCACTGCTACTGCTTATAGCAGATCGGTAATAGCTATTTATTGACCGTGGAAATGGTTTCCCTAGTGTATTTATTTATAAATCATCACACATATATACAAATTATGCCCGGAATCAGCGTCTAATTCGTCCCGTATGAACGCAATCTACGCGTAATGATGCTCATTCGAGCCTGCTTGGACTAGAAGGAACAAAAATGCGAACAGACGAAGACATATACCCCTAACACGTAGGATTGCGACATCATCTACACGTAAACAACTCTCCTATGGCGATTGTATAGCTTCGACACGTGGGATAGATGACGTAATCACTGCAATTGCCTATAGCAGATCGGTAATAGCTATTTATTGACCGTGGAAATGGTTTCCCTAGTGTATTTATTTACAAATCATCACACATATATACAAATTATGCCCGGAATCAGCGTCTAATTCGTCCCGTATGAACGCAATCTACGCGTAATGATGCTCATTCGAGCCTGCTTGGACTAGAAGGAACAAAAATGCGAACAGACGAAGACATATACCCCTAACACGTAGGATTGCGACATTATCTACACGTAAACAACTCTCCTATGGCGATTGTATAGCTTCGACACGAGGGATAGATGACGTAATCACTGCTACTGCCTATAGCAGATCGGTAATAGCTATTTATTGACCGTGGAAATGGTTTCCCTAGTGTATTTATTTACAAATCATCATACATATATACAAATTATACTTGAAATCAGCGTCTAATTCGTCCCCTATGGACGCAATCTACGCGTAATGATACTCATTCGAGCCTGCTTGGACTAGAAGGAACAAAAATGCGACCAGACGAAGACATATACCCCTAACACGTAGGATTGCGACATCATCTACACGTAAACAACTCTCCTATGGCGATTGTATAGCTTCGACACGTGGGATAGATGACGTAATCACTGCTACTGCCTATAGCAGATCGGTAATAGCTATTTATTGACCGTGGAAATGGTTTCCCTAGTGTATTTATTTACAAATCATCATACATATATACAAATTATCCCCGAAATCAGCGTCTAATTCGTCCCCTATGGTCCCATTCTACGCGTAATGATGCTCATTCGAGCCTGCTTGGACTAGAAGGAACAAAAATGCGAACAGACGAAGACATATACCCCTAACACGTAGGATTGCGACATCATCTACACGTAAACAACTCTCCTATGGCGATTGTATAGCTTCGACACGTGGGATAGATGACGTAACCACTGCTACTGCTTATAGCAGATCGGTAATAGCTATTTATTGACCGTGGAAATGGTTTCCCTAGTGTATTTATTTATAAATCATCACACATATATACAAATTATGCCCGGAATCAGCGTCTAATTCGTCCCGTATGAACGCAATCTACGCGTAATGATGCTCATTCGAGCCTGCTTGGACTAGAAGGAACAAAAATGCGAACAGACGAAGACATATACCCCTAACACGTAGGATTGCGACATCATCTACACGTAAACAACTCTCCTATGGCGATTGTATAGCTTCGACACGTGGGATAGATGACGTAATCACTGCAATTGCCTATAGCAGATCGGTAATAGCTATTTATTGACCGTGGAAATGGTTTCCCTAGTGTATTTATTTACAAATCATCACACATATATACAAATTATGCCCGGAATCAGCGTCTAATTCGTCCCGTATGAACGCAATCTACGCGTAATGATGCTCATTCGAGCCTGCTTGGACTAGAAGGAACAAAAATGCGAACAGACGAAGACATATACCCCTAACACGTAGGATTGCGACATTATCTACACGTAAACAACTCTCCTATGGCGATTGTATAGCTTCGACACGAGGGATAGATGACGTAATCACTGCTACTGCCTATAGCAGATCGGTAATAGCTATTTATTGACCGTGGAAATGGTTTCCCTAGTGTATTTATTTACAAATCATCATACATATATACAAATTATACTTGAAATCAGCGTCTAATTCGTCCCCTATGGACGCAATCTACGCGTAATGATACTCATTCGAGCCTGCTTGGACTAGAAGGAACAAAAATGCGAACAGACGAAGACATATACCCCTAACACGTAGGATTGCGACATTATCTACACGTAAACAACTCTCCTATGGCGATTGTATAGCTTCGACACGAGGGATAGATGACGTAATCACTGCTACTGCCTATAGCAGATCGGTAATAGCTATTTATTGACCGTGGAAATGGTTTCCCTAGTGTATTTATTTACAAATCATCATACATATATACAAATTATACTTGAAATCAGCGTCTAATTCGTCCCCTATGGACGCAATCTACGCGTAATGATACTCATTCGAGCCTGCTTGGACTAGAAGGAACAAAAATGCGACCAGACGAAGACATATACCCCTAACACGTAGGATTGCGACATCATCTACACGTAAACAACTCTCCTATGGCGATTGTATAGCTTCGACACGTGGGATAGATGACGTAATCACTGCTACTGCCTATAGCAGATCGGTAATAGCTATTTATTGACCGTGGAAATGGTTTCCCTAGTGTATTTATTTACAAATCATCATACATATATACAAATTATTCCCGAAATCAGCGTCTAATTCGTCCCCTATGGTCCCATTCTACGCGTAATGATGCTCATTCGAGCCTGCTTGGACTAGAAGGAACAAAAATGCGAACAGACGAAGACATATACCCCTAACACGTAGGATTGCGACATCATCTACACGTAAACAACTCTCCTATGGCGATTGTATAGCTTCGACACGTGGGATAGATGACGTAACCACTGCTACTGCTTATAGCAGATCGGTAATAGCTATTTATTGACCGTGGAAATGGTTTCCCTAGTGTATTTATTTATAAATCATCACACATATATACAAATTATGCCCGGAATCAGCGTCTAATTCGTCCCGTATGAACGCAATCTACGCGTAATGATGCTCATTCGAGCCTGCTTGGACTAGAAGGAACAAAAATGCGAACAGACGAAGACATATACCCCTAACACGTAGGATTGCGACATCATCTACACGTAAACAACTCTCCTATGGCGATTGTATAGCTTCGACACGTGGGATAGATGACGTAATCACTGCAATTGCCTATAGCAGATCGGTAATAGCTATTTATTGACCGTGGAAATGGTTTCCCTAGTGTATTTATTTACAAATCATCACACATATATACAAATTATGCCCGGAATCAGCGTCTAATTCGTCCCGTATGAACGCAATCTACGCGTAATGATGCTCATTCGAGCCTGCTTGGACTAGAAGGAACAAAAATGCGAACAGACGAAGACATATACCCCTAACACGTAGGATTGCGACATTATCTACACGTAAACAACTCTCCTATGGCGATTGTATAGCTTCGACACGAGGGATAGATGACGTAATCACTGCTACTGCCTATAGCAGATCGGTAATAGCTATTTATTGACCGTGGAAATGGTTTCCCTAGTGTATTTATTTACAAATCATCATACATATATACAAATTATACTTGAAATCAGCGTCTAATTCGTCCCCTATGGACGCAATCTACGCGTAATGATACTCATTCGAGCCTGCTTGGACTAGAAGGAACAAAAATGCGACCAGACGAAGACATATACCCCTAACACGTAGGATTGCGACATCATCTACACGTAAACAACTCTCCTATGGCGATTGTATAGCTTCGACACGTGGGATAGATGACGTAATCACTGCTACTGCCTATAGCAGATCGGTAATAGCTATTTATTGACCGTGGAAATGGTTTCCCTAGTGTACTTATTTACAAACATGATGGCATCACACATATATACAAATTATCCCCGAAATCAGCGTCTAATTCGTCCCGTATGAACGCAATCTACGCGTAATGATGCTCATTCGAGCCTGCTTGGACTAGAAGGAACAAAAATGCGACCAGACGAAGACATATACCCCTAACACGTAGGATTGCGACATCATCTACACGTAAACAACTCTCCTATGGGGATTGTATAGCTTCGACACGTGGGATAGATGACGTAATCACTGCTACTGCCTATAGCAGATCGGTAATAGCTATTTATTGACCGTGGAAATGGTTTCCCTAGTGTACTTATTTACAAACATGATGGCATCACACATATATACAAATTATGCCCGGAATTAGCGTCTAATTCGTCCCCTATGAACGCAATCTACGCGTAATGATGCTCATTCGAGCCTGCTTGGACTAGAAGGAACAAAAATGCGAACAGACGAAGACATATACCCCTAACACGTAGGATTGCGACATCATCTACACGTAAACAACTCTCCTATGGCGATTGTATAGCTTCGACACGTGGGATAGATGACGTAATCACTGCTACTGCCTATAGCAGATCGGTAATAGCTATTTATTGACCGTGGAAATGGTTTCCCTAGTGTATTTATTTACAAATCATCATACATATATACAAATTATCCCCGAAATCAGCGTCTAATTCGTCCCCTATGGTCCCATTCTACGCGTAATGATGCTCATTCGAGCCTGCTTGGACTAGAAGGAACAAAAATGCGAACAGACGAAGACATATACCCCTAACACGTAGGATTGCGACATCATCTACACGTAAACAACTCTCCTATGGCGATTGTATAGCTTCGACACGTGGGATAGATGACGTAACCACTGCTACTGCTTATAGCAGATCGGTAATAGCTATTTATTGACCGTGGAAATGGTTTCCCTAGTGTATTTATTTATAAATCATCACACATATATACAAATTATGCCCGGAATCAGCGTCTAATTCGTCCCGTATGAACGCAATCTACGCGTAATGATGCTCATTCGAGCCTGCTTGGACTAGAAGGAACAAAAATGCGAACAGACGAAGACATATACCCCTAACACGTAGGATTGCGACATTATCTACACGTAAACAACTCTCCTATGGCGATTGTATAGCTTCGACACGAGGGATAGATGACGTAATCACTGCTACTGCCTATAGCAGATCGGTAATAGCTATTTATTGACCGTGGAAATGGTTTCCCTAGTGTATTTATTTACAAATCATCATACATATATACAAATTATACTTGAAATCAGCGTCTAATTCGTCCCCTATGGACGCAATCTACGCGTAATGATACTCATTCGAGCCTGCTTGGACTAGAAGGAACAAAAATGCGACCAGACGAAGACATATACCCCTAACACGTAGGATTGCGACATCATCTACACGTAAACAACTCTCCTATGGCGATTGTATAGCTTCGACACGTGGGATAGATGACGTAATCACTGCTACTGCCTATAGCAGATCGGTAATAGCTATTTATTGACCGTGGAAATGGTTTCCCTAGTGTACTTATTTACAAACATGATGGCATCACACATATATACAAATTATCCCCGAAATCAGCGTCTAATTCGTCCCCTATGAACGCAATCTACGCGTAATGATGCTCATTCGAGCCTGCTTGGACTAGAAGGAACAAAAATGCGACCAGACGAAGACATATACCCCTAACACGTAGGATTGCGACATCATCTACACGTAAACAACTCTCCTATGGGGATTGTATAGCTTCGACACGTGGGATAGATGACGTAATCACTGCTACTGCCTATAGCAGATCGGTAATAGCTATTTATTGACCGTGGAAATGGTTTCCCTAGTGTACTTATTTACAAACATGATGGCATCACACATATATACAAATTATGCCCGGAATTAGCGTCTAATTCGTCCCCTATGAACGCAATCTACGCGTAATGATGCTCATTCGAGCCTGCTTGGACTAGAAGGAACAAAAATGCGAACAGACGAAGACATATACCCCTAACACGTAGGATTGCGACATCATCTACACGTAAACAACTCTCCTATGGCGATTGTATAGCTTCGACACGTGGGATAGATGACGTAATCACTGCTACTGTCTATAGCAGATCGGTAATAGCTATTTATTGACCGTGGAAATGGTTTCCCTAGTGTATTTATTTACAAATCATCATACATATATACAAATTATCCCCGAAATCAGCGTCTAATTCGTCCCCTATGGTCCCATTCTACGCGTAATGATGCTCATTCGAGCCTGCTTGGACTAGAAGGAACAAAAATCCGAACAGACGAAGACATATACCCCTAACACGTAGGATTGCGACATCATCTACACGTAAACAACTCTCCTATGGCGATTGTATAGCTTCGACACGTGGGATAGATGACGTAACCACTGCTACTGCTTATAGCAGATCGGTAATAGCTATTTATTGACCGTGGAAATGGTTTCCCTAGTGTATTTATTTATAAATCATCACACATATATACAAATTATCCCCGAAATCAGCGTCTAAATCGTCCCCTATGAACGCAATCTACGCGTAATGATACTCATTCGAGTCTGCTTGGACTAGAAGGAACAAAAATGCGACCAGACGAAGACATATACCCCTAACACGTAGGATTGCGGCATCATCTACACGTAAACAACTCTCCTATGGCGATTGTATAGCTTCGACACGAGGGATAGATGACGTAATCACTGCTACTGCCTATAGCAGATCGGTAATAGCTATTTATTGACCGTGGAAATGGTTTCCCTAGTGTATTTATTTACAAATCATAATACATATATACAAATTATACTTGAAATCAGCGTCTAATTCGTCCCCTATGGACGCAATCTACGCGTAATGATACTCATTCGAGCCTGTTTGGACTAGAAGGAACAAAAATGCGACCAGACGAAGACATATACCCCTAACACGTAGGATTGCGACATCATCTACACGTAAACAACTCTCCTATGGGGATTGTATAGCTTCGACACGTGGGATAGATGACGTAATCACTGCTACTGCCTATAGCAGATCGGTAATAGCTATTTATTGACCGTGGAAATGGTTTCCCTAGTGTACTTATTTGCAAACATGATGGCATCACACATATATACAAATTATCCCCGAAATCAGCGTCTAATTCGTCCCCTATGAACGCAATCTACGCGTAATGATGCTCATTCGAGCCTGCTTGGACTAGAAGGAACAAAAATGCGAACAGACGAAGACATATACCCCTAACACGTAGGATTCCGACATCATCTACACGTAAACAACTCTCCTATGGCGATTGTATAGCTTCGACACGAGGGATAGATGACGTAATCACTGCTACTGCCTATAGCAGATCGGTAATAGCTATTTATTGACCGTGGAAATGGTTTCCCTAGTGTATTTATTTACAAATCATCACACATATATACAAATTATGCCCGGAATCAGCGTCTAATTCGTCCCGTATGAACGCAATCTACGCGTAATGATGCTCATTCGAGCCTGCTTGGACTAGAAGGAACAAAAATGCGAACAGACGAAGACATATACCCCTAACACGTAGGATTGCGACATTATCTACACGTAAACAACTCTCCTATGGCGATTGTATAGCTTCGACACGAGGGATAGATGACGTAATCACTGCTACTGCCTATAGCAGATCGGTAATAGCTATTTATTGACCGTGGAAATGGTTTCCCTAGTGTATTTATTTACAAATCATCATACATATATACAAATTATACTTGAAATCAGCGTCTAATTCGTCCCCTATGGACGCAATCTACGCGTAATGATACTCATTCGAGCCTGCTTGGACTAGAAGGAACAAAAATGCGACAAAAAGAAGACATATACCCCTAACACGTAGGATTGCGACATTATCTACACGTAAACAACTCTCCTATGGCAATTGTATAGCTTCGACACGTGGGATAGATGACGTAATCACTGCTACTGCCTATAGCAGATCGGTAATAGCTATTTATTGACCGTGGAAATGGTTTCCCTAGTGTACTTATTTACAAACATGATGGCATCACACATATATGCAAATTATCCCCGAAATCAGCGTCTAATTCGTCCCCTATGAACGCAATCTACGCGTAATGATGCTCATTCGAGCCTGCTTGGACTAGAAGGAACAAAAATGCGACCAGACGAAGGCATATAACCCTAACACGTAGGATTGGGACATCATCTACACGTAAACAACTCTCCTATGGCGATTGTATAGCTTCGACACGAGGGATAGATGACGTAATCACTGCTACTGCCTATAGCAGATCGGTAATAGCTATTTATTGACCGTGGAAATGGTTTCCCTAGTGTATTTATTTACAAATCATCATACATATATACAAATTATACTTGAAATCAGCGTCTAATTCGTCCCCTATGGACGCAATCTACGCGTAATGATACTCATTCGAGGCTGCTTGGACTAGAAGGAACAAAAATGCGACCAGACGAAGACATATACCCCTAACACGTAGGATTGCGACATCATCTACACGTAAAGAACTCTCCTATGGCGATTGTATAGCTTCGACACGTGGGATAGATGACGTAATCACTGCTACTGCCTATAGCAGATCGGTAATAGCTATTTATTGACCGTGGAAATGGTTTCCCTAGTGTATTTATTTACAAATCATCATACATATATACAAATTATCCCCGAAATCAGCGTCTAATTCGTCCCCTATGAACGCAATCTACGCGTAATGATGCTCATTCGAGCCTGCTTGGACTAGAAGGAACAAAAATGCGACCAGACGAAGGCATATAACCCTAACACGTAGGATTGCGACATCATCTACACGTAAACAACTCTCCTATGGCGATTGTATAGCTTCGACACGAGGGATAGATGACGTAATCACTGCTACTGCTTATAGCAGATCGGTAATAGCTATTTATTGACCGTGGAAATGGTTTCCCTAGTGTATTTATTTACAAATCATCATACATATATACAAATTATCCCCGAAATCAGCGTCTAATTCGTCCCCTATGAACGCAATCTACGCGTAATGATGCTCATTCGAGCCTGCTTGGACTAGAAGGAACAAAAATGCGAACAGACGAAGACATATACCCCTAACACGTAGGATTGCGACATCATCTACACGTAAACAACTCTCCTATGGCGATTGTATAGCTTCAACACGTGGGATAGATGACGTAATCACTGCTACTGCTTATAGCAGATCGGTAATAGCTATTTATTGACCGTGGAAATGGTTTCCCTAGTGTATTTATTTACAAATCATCACACATATATACAAATTATGCCCGGAATCAGCGTCTAATTCGTCCCGTATGAACGCAATCTACGCGTAATGATGCTCATTCGAGCCTGCTTGGACTAGAAGGAACAAAAATGCGAACAGACGAAGACATATACCCCTAACACGTAGGATTGCGACATCATCTACACGTAAACAACTCTCCTATGGCGATTGTATAGCTTCGACACGTGGGATAGATGACGTAATCACTGCTACTGCCTATAGCAGATCGGTAATAGCTATTTATTGACCGTGGAAATGGTTTCCCTAGTGTATTTATTTACAAATCATCATACATATATACAAATTATACTTGAAATCAGCGTCTAATTCGTCCCCTATGGACGCAATCTACGCGTAATGATACTCATTCGAGCCTGCTTGGACTAGAAGGAACAAAAATGCGACCAGACGAAGACATATACCCCTAACACGTAGGATTGGGACATCATCTACACGTAAACAACTCTCCTATGGCGATTGTATAGCTTCGACACGTGGGATAGATGACGTAATCACTGCTACTGCCTATAGCAGATCGGTAATAGCTATTTATTGACCGTGGAAATGGTTTCCCTAGTGTATTTATTTACAAACCATCACACATATATACAAATTATCCCCGAAATCAGCGTCTAATTCGTCCCCTATGAACGCAATCTACGCGTAATGATGCTCATTCGAGCCTGCTTGGACTAGAAGGAACAAAAATGCGACCAGACG
This sequence comes from Apostichopus japonicus, assembly GCF_037975245.1. Taxonomy (NCBI): domain Eukaryota; kingdom Metazoa; phylum Echinodermata; class Holothuroidea; order Aspidochirotida; family Stichopodidae; genus Apostichopus; species Apostichopus japonicus. Next base: position 8,093,160 of record NC_092582.1, on the reverse strand, counting down.
AAGGCATATAACCCTAACACGTAGGATTGGGACATCATCTACACGTAAACAACTCTCCTATGGCGATTGTATAGCTTCGACACGAGGGATAGATGACGTAATCACTGCTACTGCCTATAGCAGATCGGTAATAGCTATTTATTGACCGTGGAAATGGTTTCCCTAGTGTATTTATTTACAAATCATCATACATATATACAAATTATACTTGAAATCAGCGTCTAATTCGTCCCCTATGGACGCAATCTACGCGTAATGATACTCATTCGAGCCTGCTTGGACTAGAAGGAACAAAAATGCGACCAGACGAAGACATATACCCCTAACACGTAGGATTGCGACATCATCTACACGTAAACAACTCTCCTATGGCGATTGTATAGCTTCGACACGTGGGATAGATGACGTAATCACTGCTACTGCCTATAGCAGATCGGTAATAGCTATTTATTGACCGTGGAAATGGTTTCCCTAGTGTATTTATTTACAAATCATCATACATATATACAAATTATCCCCGAAATCAGCGTCTAATTCGTCCCCTATGAACGCAATCTACGCGTAATGATGCTCATTCGAGCCTGCTTGGACTAGAAGGAACAAAAATGCGAACAGACGAAGACATATACCCCTAACACGTAGGATTGCGACATCATCTACACGTAAACAACTCTCCTATGGCGATTGTATAGCTTCGACACGTGGGATAGATGACGTAATCACTGCTACTGCCTATAGCAGATCGGTAATAGCTATTTATTGAGCGTGGAAATGGTTTCCCTAGTGTATTTATTTACAAATCATCATACATATATACAAATTATCCCCGAAATCAGCGTCTAATTCGTCCCCTATGAACGCAATCTACGCGTAATGATGCTCATTCGAGCCTGCTTGGACTAGAAGGAACAAAAATGCGACCAGACGAAGGCATATAACCCTAACACGTAGGATTGGGACATCATCTACACGTAAACAACTCTCCTATGGCGATTGTATAGCTTCGACACGTGGGATAGATGACGTAATCACTGCTACTGCCTATAGCAGATCGGTAATAGCTATTTATTGACCGTGGAAATGGTTTCCCTAGTGTATTTATTTACAAATCATCACACATATATACAAATTATACTTGAAATCAGCGTCTAATTCGTCCCCTATGGACGTAATCTACGTGTAATGATGCTCATTCGAGCCTGCTTGGACTAGAAGGAACAAAAATGCGACCAGACGAAGACATATACCCCTAACACGTAGGATTGCGACATCATCTACACGTAAACAACTCTCCTATGGCGATTGTATAGCTTCGACACGTGGGATAGATGACGTAATCACTGCTACTGCCTATAGCAGATCGGTAATAGCTATTTATTGACCGTGGAAATGGTTTCCCTAGTGTATTTATTTACAAATCATCATACATATATACAAATTATACTTGAAATCAGCGTCTAATTCGTCCCCTATGGACGCAATCTACGCGTAATGATAATCATTCGAGCCTGCTTGGACTAGAAGGAACAAAAATGCGAACAGACGAAGACATATACCCCTAACACGTAGGATTGCGACATCATCTACACGTAAACAACTCTCCTATGGCGATTGTATAGCTTCGACACGTGGGATAGATGACGTAATCACTGCTACTGCCTATAGCAGATCGGTAATAGCTATTTATTGACCGTGGAAATGGTTTCCCTAGTGTATTTATTTACAAATCATCATACATATATACAAATTATCCCCGAAATCAGCGTCTAATTCGTCCCCTATGGTCCCATTCTACGCGTAATGATGCTCATTCGAGCCTGCTTGGACTAGAAGGAACAAAAATGCGACCAGACGAAGACATATACCCCTAACACGTAGGATTGCGACATCATCTACACGTAAACAACTCTCCTATGGCGATTGTATAGCTTCAACACGTGGGATAGATGACGTAATCACTGCTACTGCTTATAGCAGATCGGTAATAGCTATTTATTGACCGTGGAAATGGTTTCCCTAGTGTATTTATTTACAAATCATCACACATATATACAAATTATGCCCGGAATCAGCGTCTAATTCGTCCCCTATGGACGCAATCTACGCGTAATGATACTCATTCGAGCCTGCTTGGACTAGAAGGAACAAAAATGCGACCAGACGAAGACATATACCCCTAACACGTAGGATTGCGACATCATCTACACGTAAACAACTCTCCTATGGCGATTGTATAGCTTCGACACGTGGGATAGATGACGTAATCACTGCTACTGCCTATAGCAGATCGGTAATAGCTATTTATTGACCGTGGAAATGGTTTCCCTAGTGTATTTATTTACAAATCATCATACATATATACAAATTATCCCCGAAATCAGCGTCTAATTCGTCCCCTATGAACGCAATCTACGCGTAATGATGCTCATTCGAGCCTGCTTGGACTAGAAGGAACAAAAATGCGACCAGACGAAGGCATATAACCCTAACACGTAGGATTGGGACATCATCTACACGTAAACAACTCTCCTATGGCGATTGTATAGCTTCGACACGTGGGATAGATGACGTAATCACTGCTACTGCCTATAGCAGATCGGTAATAGCTATTTATTGACCGTGGAAATGGTTTCCCTAGTGTATTTATTTACAAATCATCACACATATATACAAATTATACTTGAAATCAGCGTCTAATTCGTCCCCTATGGACGTAATCTACGTGTAATGATGCTCATTCGAGCCTGCTTGGACTAGAAGGAACAAAAATGCGACCAGACGAAGACATATACCCCTAACACGTAGGATTGCGACATCATCTACACGTAAACAACTCTCCTATGGCGATTGTATAGCTTCGACACGTGGGATAGATGACGTAATCACTGCTACTGCCTATAGCAGATCGGTAATAGCTATTTATTGACCGTGGAAATGGTTTCCCTAGTGTATTTATTTACAAACCATCACACATATATACAAATTATCCCCGAAATCAGCGTCTAATTCGTCCCCTATGAACGCAATCTACGCGTAATGATGCTCATTCGAGCCTGCTTGGACTAGAAGGAACAAAAATGCGACCAGACGAAGGCATATAACCCTAACACGTAGGATTGGGACATCATCTACACGTAAACAACTCTCCTATGGCGATTGTATAGCTTCGACACGAGGGATAGATGACGTAATCACTGCTACTGCCTATAGCAGATCGGTAATAGCTATTTATTGACCGTGGAAATGGTTTCCCTAGTGTATTTATTTACAAATCATCATACATATATACAAATTATGTATGTATGTATGTATGTATATGTGATCTTCCCACAAGCAGGAACTCGCGAAAGAAGCCATGGAGGCTTATATACTCGCAAGCTGACCGAAGCCAATCTCTCGGCACACATCCATTTAACGTCCATGTCGGGAAGTTGTTTATTGAACAACACCCTTGCCAGACGACACACCTTGCTGTCGGCGGGGAATCGAACCGGGGATCTCATGACTAGGAGACGCCGGCGTTAACCAATAGGCTATACACTCCGCCTTAATTATACTTAATTATACTTGAAATCAGCGTCTAATTCGTCCCCTATGGACGCAATCTACGCGTAATGATACTCATTCGAGCCTGCTTGGACTAGAAGGAACAAAAATGCGACCAGACGAAGACATATACCCCTAACACGTAGGATTGCGACATCATCTACACGTAAACAACTCTCCTATGGCGATTGTATAGCTTCGACACGTGGGATAGATGACGTAATCACTGCTACTGCCTATAGCAGATCGGTAATAGCTATTTATTGACCGTGGAAATGGTTTCCCTAGTGTATTTATTTACAAATCATCATACATATATACAAATTATCCCCGAAATCAGCGTCTAATTCGTCCCCTATGAACGCAATCTACGCGTAATGATGCTCATTCGAGCCTGCTTGGACTAGAAGGAACAAAAATGCGACCAGACGAAGGCATATAACCCTAACACGTAGGATTGGGACATCATCTACACGTAAACAACTCTCCTATGGCGATTGTATAGCTTCGACACGAGGGATAGATGACGTAATCACTGCTACTGCCTATAGCAGATCGGTAATAGCTATTTATTGACCGTGGAAATGGTTTCCCTAGTGTATTTATTTACAAATCATCATACATATATACAAATTATACTTGAAATCAGCGTCTAATTCGTCCCCTATGGACGCAATCTACGCGTAATGATACTCATTCGAGCCTGCTTGGACTAGAAGGAACAAAAATGCGACCAGACGAAGACATATACCCCTAACACGTAGGATTGCGACATCATCTACACGTAAACAACTCTCCTATGGCGATTGTATAGCTTCGACACGTGGGATAGATGACGTAATCACTGCTACTGCCTATAGCAGATCGGTAATAGCTATTTATTGACCGTGGAAATGGTTTCCCTAGTGTATTTATTTACAAATCATCATACATATATACAAATTATACTTGAAATCAGCGTCTAATTCGTCCCCTATGGACGCAATCTACGCGTAATGATAATCATTCGAGCCTGCTTGGACTAGAAGGAACAAAAATGCGACCAGACGAAGACATATACCCCTAACACGTAGGATTGCGACATCATCTACACGTAAACAACTCTCCTATGGCGATTGTATAGCTTCAACACGTGGGATAGATGACGTAATCACTGCTACTGCCTATAGCAGATCGGTAATAGCTATTTATTGACCGTGGAAATGGTTTCCCTAGTGTATTTATTTACAAATCATCACACATATATACAAATTATGCCCGGAATCAGCGTCTAATTCGACCCCTATGGACGCAATCTACGCGTAATGATACTCATTCGAGCCTGCTTGGACTAGAAGGAACAAAAATGCGACCAGACGAAGACATATACCCCTAACACGTAGGATTGCGACATCATCTACACGTAAACAACTCTCCTATGGCGATTGTATAGCTTCGACACGTGGGATAGATGACGTAATCACTGCTACTGCCTATAGCAGATCGGTAATAGCTATTTATTGACCGTGGAAATGGTTTCCCTAGTGTATTTATTTACAAATCATCATACATATATACAAATTATCCCCGAAATCAGCGTCTAATTCGTCCCCTATGAACGCAATCTACGCGTAATGATGCTCATTCGAGCCTGCTTGGACTAGAAGGAACAAAAATGCGACCAGACGAAGGCATATAACCCTAACACGTAGGATTGGGACATCATCTACACGTAAACAACTCTCCTATGGCGATTGTATAGCTTCGACACGTGGGATAGATGACGTAATCACTGCTACTGCTTATAGCAGATCGGTAATAGCTATTTATTGACCGTGGAAATGGTTTCCCTAGTGTATTTATTTACAAATCATCATACATATATACAAATTATCCCCGAAATCAGCGTCTAATTCGTCCCCTATGAACGCAATCTACGCGTAATGATGCTCATTCGAGCCTGCTTGGACTAGAAGGAACAAAAATGCGACCAGACGAAGGCATATAACCCTAACACGTAGGATTGGGACATCATCTACACGTAAACAACTCTCCTATGGCGATTGTATAGCTTCGACACGTGGGATAGATGACGTAATCACTGCTACTGCCTATAGCAGATCGGTAATAGCTATTTATTGACCGTGGAAATGGTTTCCCTAGTGTATTTATTTACAAATCATCACACATATATACAAATTATACTTGAAATCAGCGTCTAATTCGTCCCCTATGGACGTAATCTACGTGTAATGATGCTCATTCGAGCCTGCTTGGACTAGAAGGAACAAAAATGAGACCAGACGAAGACATATACCCCTAACACGTAGGATTGCGACATCATCTACACGTAAACAACTCTCCTATGGCGATTGTATAGCTTCGACACGTGGGATAGATGACGTAATCACTGCTACTGCCTATAGCAGATCGGTAATAGCTATTTATTGACCGTGGAAATGGTTTCCCTAGTGTATTTATTTACAAACCATCACACATATATACAAATTATCCCCGAAATCAGCGTCTAATTCGTCCCCTATGAACGCAATCTACGCGTAATGATGCTCATTCGAGCCTGCTTGGACTAGAAGGAACAAAAATGCGACCAGACGAAGGCATATAACCCTAACACGTAGGATTGCGACATCATCTACACGTAAACAACTCTCCTATGGCGATTGTATAGCTTCGACACGTGGGATAGATGACGTAATCACTGCTACTGCCTATAGCAGATCGGTAATAGCTATTTATTGAGCGTGGAAATGGTTTCCCTAGTGTATTTATTTACAAATCATCATACATATATACAAATTATGTATGTATGTATGTATGTATATGTGATCTTCCCACAAGCAGGAACTCGCGAAAGAAGCCATGGAGGCTTATAGACTCGCAAGCTGACCGAAGCCAATCTCTCGGCACACATCCATTTAACGTCCATGTCGGGAAGTTGTTTATTGAACAACACCCTTGCCAGACGACACACCTTGCTGTCGGCGGGGAATCGAACCGGGGATCTCATGACTAGGAGACGCCGGCGTTAACCAATAGGCTATACACTCCGCCTTAATTATACTTAATTATACTTGAAATCAGCGTCTAATTCGTCCCCTATGGACGCAATCTACGCGTAATGATACTCATTCGAGCCTGCTTGGACTAGAAGGAACAAAAATGCGACCAGACGAAGACATATACCCCTAACACGTAGGATTGCGACATCATCTACACGTAAACAACTCTCCTATGGCGATTGTATAGCTTCGACACGTGGGATAGATGACGTAATCACTGCTACTGCCTATAGCAGATCGGTAATAGCTATTTATTGACCGTGGAAATGGTTTCCCTAGTGTATTTATTTACAAATCATCATACATATATACAAATTATCCCCGAAATCAGCGTCTAATTCGTCCCCTATGAACGCAATCTACGCGTAATGATGCTCATTCGAGCCTGCTTGGACTAGAAGGAACAAAAATGCGACCAGACGAAGGCATATAACCCTAACACGTAGGATTGGGACATCATCTACACGTAAACAACTCTCCTATGGCGATTGTATAGCTTCGACACGAGGGATAGATGACGTAATCACTGCTACTGCCTATAGCAGATCGGTAATAGCTATTTATTGACCGTGGAAATGGTTTCCCTAGTGTATTTATTTACAAATCATCATACATATATACAAATTATCCCCGAAATCAGCGTCTAATTCGTCCCCTATGGACGCAATCTACGCGTAATGATACTCATTCGAGCCTGCTTGGACTAGAAGGAACAAAAATGCGACCAGACGAAGACATATACCCCTAACACGTAGGATTGCGACATCATCTACACGTAAACAACTCTCCTATGGCGATTGTATAGCTTCGACACGTGGGATAGATGACGTAATCACTGCTACTGCCTATAGCAGATCGGTAATAGCTATTTATTGACCGTGGAAATGGTTTCCCTAGTGTATTTATTTACAAATCATCATACATATATACAAATTATACTTGTGTAAAAGAAAGTTGGCCTGACGTTTCGATCCTAGCAGGATCTTCTTCAGAGGCTAAATGACAAGTTACAGTAACAGAGGGGACAAAAACACGCACAGAATACAGACAGGTTAATGAGCACGGTGAACACAATGGGATGGATGAAAGGGGATTATAAGTAGAAAGCAACAGGAGAAGAGGAGAGGAAGGAGATAAACTGTGGAGGGACAAAGAGAGGATTAAAGGCACAGGGTAAGGAATAAACTGGAGAGGGACAAAGACAGAAAGGTGTGAAGAAAAATGGAGGGGAAGAGAGCTGTGAGAAGAAGAGTGAAAGGGGGGGGGGGGGGAGGGAGAAAGGGGAGAAGGAGTAGGGAACAGAGGAAAGTTAGTCATGTCCTTCCTGAATGTTCAGCCCATGAGGTTGAATGGTACGAAGGCGTTGCATCCAGAGCCTCTCTCTGCTGATTCGTACTAGGTCAGGACGGCTACCTAAGGATTCAATCCCCTGTAGGGACATGTCGTTAATGGTATGGTTGGGAAGGTTAAAATGTTCTCCAACTGGGGTCTCAGTCTTCATGGTGTTGACTGTGGATCTGTGACCATAGAATCGCTTCTTGAGGGTGGTTTTGGTTTCGCCAACATACTGGATGCCGCAAACTCTACAAGAGATCAGATAGATGACATTGGTGGTAGTGCAAGTGATGTGACCCTTAGTCTTGTGTGTGAGTTGCATGCTGTGGCTGGTGATGGAATTGGATTCAACAATGTGGTGGCTGCAGACGATGCATCTCGAAGTACGATCACATTTGAAGGTACCATGCTGAATGGGTGTGGGGTTAGAAGTAAGAGGTGGAACAGCAGCACGTACAAGAAGGTCTCGTAGGTTGCGTGGTCGTCTGTAGGCGATGATGGGTTTTTCAGGGACGGCTCGTTGGAGTCTATCTGAAGTGAGGAGAATGTTGTGGTTGTTAGAGGTGATTTTCTGAAGGGGAGGAAGATTTGGGTGGAAAGTAACAACCAGGGGCAGCTTGTTGTCGCAATCTCGTCCCTTTTTGTCCTTCACTGCCAAAGTAGATGATCTGGAAAGGGAGCGGACTCTCTGAATGGCTTCACGCACCCTTCTGGCACTATGGCCCCTGGCAATAAGGTGTTTTTCCAAAGCATCTGTATGGCGAATGAAAGAGGAATTGTTAGAGCAAATGCGACGAAGACGAAGTGCTTGACTGTAGGCAATTCCAGACTTGCAGTGACGGGGATGGCAGCTTGAAGAATGGAGATACTGGTGTGTGTCTGTGGGCTTGGTGTATAAGTCTGTAGAGAGAGAACCGTGTTCCTTGCGAACAGTCACATCGAGAAAGTTAACCTGTTGGTGAGAGTAATCAGAGGTGAATTTGATGGTGCTGTGGAAAGAATTGATGTGATGGATGAAGGTGAGCAGGCTATCCTCATCACTGGTCCAAATGAAGAAGATGTCATCAATGTAGCGCCACCAGATAAGGGGACGGCAGGGAGCCGTACTGAGCATGCGTTCTTCAAGGCTAGACATAAACAGACATGCAAAGGAAGGAGCCATCCTGGTTCCCATGGCAGTCCCGTGTCTTTGAAGGTAATGCTTGTCCATGAACGTGAAGTTGTTTTTGGTGAGAACCTGTTGCATGAGAGCTTTGATGTCAGAGATGGGTGGACAAGGGTGGACCTTCTTAGACAGGGCTGCACACGTGGCTGCGATACCTTCAGCATGAGGGATGTTAGTGTACAGAGAAGTGACGTCGAAAGTACCGATGATGGCTGTACTGGGGATTTGGTTTTACTTGAAATCAAATTATACTTGAAATCAGCGTCTAATTCGTCCCCTATGGACGCAATCTACGCGTAATGATAATCATTCGAGCCTGCTTGGACTAGAAGGAACAAAAATGCGACCAGACGAAGACATATACCCCTAACACGTAGGATTGCGACATCATCTACACGTAAACAACTCTCCTATGGCGATTGTATAGCTTCAACACGTGGGATAGATGACGTAATCACTGCTACTGCTTATAGCAGATCGGTAATAGCTATTTATTGACCGTGGAAATGGTTTCCCTAGTGTATTTATTTACAAATCATCACACATATATACAAATTATGCCCGGAATCAGCGTCTAATTCGTCCCCTATGGACGCAATCTACGCGTAATGATACTCATTCGAGCCTGCTTGGACTAGAAGGAACAAAAATGCGACCAGACGAAGACATATACCCCTAACACGTAGGATTGCGACATCATCTACACGTAAACAACTCTCCTATGGCGATTGTATAGCTTCGACACGTGGGATAGATGACGTAATCACTGCTACTGCCTATAGCAGATCGGTAATAGCTATTTATTGACCGTGGAAATGGTTTCCCTAGTGTATTTATTTACAAATCATCATACATATATACAAATTATCCCCGATATCAGCGTCTAATTCGTCCCCTATGAACGCAATCTACGCGTAATGATGCTCATTCGAGCCTGCTTGGACTAGAAGGAACAAAAATGCGACCAGACGAAGGCATATAACCCTAACACGTAGGATTGGGACATCATCTACACGTAAACAACTCTCCTATGGCGATTGTATAGCTTCGACACGTGGGATAGATGACGTAATCACTGCTACTGCTTATAGCAGATCGGTAATAGCTATTTATTGACCGTGGAAATGGTTTCCCTAGTGTATTTATTTACAAATCATCACACATATATACAAATTATACTTGAAATCAGCGTCTAATTCGTCCCCTATGGACGTAATCTACGTGTAATGATGCTCATTCGAGCCTGCTTGGACTAGAAGGAACAAAAATGAGACCAGACGAAGACATATACCCCTAACACGTAGGATTGCGACATCATCTACACGTAAACAACTCTCCTATGGCGATTGTATAGCTTCGACACGTGGGATAGATGACGTAATCACTGCTACTGCCTATAGCAGATCGGTAATAGCTATTTATTGACCGTGGAAATGGTTTCCCTAGTGTATTTATTTACAAACCATCACACATATATACAAATTATCCCCGAAATCAGCGTCTAATTCGTCCCCTATGAACGCAATCTACGCGTAATGATGCTCATTCGAGCCTGCTTGGACTAGAAGGAACAAAAATGCGACCAGACGAAGGCATATAACCCTAACACGTAGGATTGCGACATCATCTACACGTAAACAACTCTCCTATGGCGATTGTATAGCTTCGACACGTGGGATAGATGACGTAATCACTGCTACTGCCTATAGCAGATCGGTAATAGCTATTTATTGAGCGTGGAAATGGTTTCCCTAGTGTATTTATTTACAAATCATCATACATATATACAAATTATGTATGTATGTATGTATGTATATGTGATCTTCCCACAAGCAGGAACTCGCGAAAGAAGCCATGGAGGCTTATAGACTCGCAAGCTGACCGAAGCCAATCTCTCGGCACACATCCATTTAACGTCCATGTCGGGAAGTTGTTTATTGAACAACACCCTTGCCAGACGACACACCTTGCTGTCGGCGGGGAATCGAACCGGGGATCTCATGACTAGGAGACGCCGGCGTTAACCAATAGGCTATACACTCCGCCTTAATTATACTTAATTATACTTGAAATCAGCGTCTAATTCGTCCCCTATGGACGCAATCTACGCGTAATGATACTCATTCGAGCCTGCTTGGACTAGAAGGAACAAAAATGCGACCAGACGAAGACATATACCCCTAACACGTAGGATTGCGACATCATCTACACGTAAACAACTCTCCTATGGCGATTGTATAGCTTCGACACGTGGGATAGATGACGTAATCACTGCTACTGCCTATAGCAGATCGGTAATAGCTATTTATTGACCGTGGAAATGGTTTCCCTAGTGTATTTATTTACAAATCATCATACATATATACAAATTATCCCCGAAATCAGCGTCTAATTCGTCCCCTATGAACGCAATCTACGCGTAATGATGCTCATTCGAGCCTGCTTGGACTAGAAGGAACAAAAATGCGACCAGACGAAGGCATATAACCCTAACACGTAGGATTGGGACATCATCTACACGTAAACAACTCTCCTATGGCGATTGTATAGCTTCGACACGAGGGATAGATGACGTAATCACTGCTACTGCCTATAGCAGATCGGTAATAGCTATTTATTGACCGTGGAAATGGTTTCCCTAGTGTATTTATTTACAAATCATCATACATATATACAAATTATCCCCGAAATCAGCGTCTAATTCGTCCCCTATGGACGCAATCTACGCGTAATGATACTCATTCGAGCCTGCTTGGACTAGAAGGAACAAAAATGCGACCAGACGAAGACATATACCCCTAACACGTAGGATTGCGACATCATCTACACGTAAACAACTCTCCTATGGCGATTGTATAGCTTCGACACGTGGGATAGATGACGTAATCACTGCTACTGCCTATAGCAGATCGGTAATAGCTATTTATTGACCGTGGAAATGGTTTCCCTAGTGTATTTATTTACAAATCATCATACATATATACAAATTATACTTGTGTAAAAGAAAGTTGGCCTGACGTTTCGATCCTAGCAGGATCTTCTTCAGAGGCTAAATGACAAGTTACAGTAACAGAGGGGACAAAAACACGCACAGAATACAGACAGGTTAATGAGCACGGTGAACACAATGGGATGGATGAAAGGGGATTATAAGTAGAAAGCAACAGGAGAAGAGGAGAGGAAGGAGATAAACTGTGGAGGGACAAAGAGAGGATTAAAGGCACAGGGTAAGGAATAAACTGGAGAGGGACAAAGACAGAAAGGTGTGAAGAAAAATGGAGGGGAAGAGAGCTGTGAGAAGAAGAGTGAAAGGGGGGGGGGGGGAGGGAGAAAGGGGAGAAGGAGTAGGGAACAGAGGAAAGTTAGTCATGTCCTTCCTGAATGTTCAGCCCATGAGGTTGAATGGTACGAAGGCGTTGCATCCAGAGCCTCTCTCTGCTGATTCGTACTAGGTCAGGACGGCTACCTAAGGATTCAATCCCCTGTAGGGACATGTCGTTAATGGTATGGTTGGGAAGGTTAAAATGTTCTCCAACTGGGGTCTCAGTCTTCATGGTGTTGACTGTGGATCTGTGACCATAGAATCGCTTCTTGAGGGTGGTTTTGGTTTCGCCAACATACTGGATGCCGCAAACTCTACAAGAGATCAGATAGATGACATTGGTGGTAGTGCAAGTGATGTGACCCTTAGTCTTGTGTGTGAGTTGCATGCTGTGGCTGGTGATGGAATTGGATTCAACAATGTGGTGGCTGCAGACGATGCATCTCGAAGTACGATCACATTTGAAGGTACCATGCTGAATGGGTGTGGGGTTAGAAGTAAGAGGTGGAACAGCAGCACGTACAAGAAGGTCTCGTAGGTTGCGTGGTCGTCTGTAGGCGATGATGGGTTTTTCAGGGACGGCTCGTTGGAGTCTATCTGAAGTGAGGAGAATGTTGTGGTTGTTAGAGGTGATTTTCTGAAGGGGAGGAAGATTTGGGTGGAAAGTAACAACCAGGGGCAGCTTGTTGTCGCAATCTCGTCCCTTTTTGTCCTTCACTGCCAAAGTAGATGATCTGGAAAGGGAGCGGACTCTCTGAATGGCTTCACGCACCCTTCTGGCACTATGGCCCCTGGCAATAAGGTGTTTTTCCAAAGCATCTGTATGGCGAATGAAAGAGGAATTGTTAGAGCAAATGCGACGAAGACGAAGTGCTTGACTGTAGGCAATTCCAGACTTGCAGTGACGGGGATGGCAGCTTGAAGAATGGAGATACTGGTGTGTGTCTGTGGGCTTGGTGTATAAGTCTGTAGAGAGAGAACCGTGTTCCTTGCGAACAGTCACATCGAGAAAGTTAACCTGTTGGTGAGAGTAATCAGAGGTGAATTTGATGGTGCTGTGGAAAGAATTGATGTGATGGATGAAGGTGAGCAGGCTATCCTCATCACTGGTCCAAATGAAGAAGATGTCATCAATGTAGCGCCACCAGATAAGGGGACGGCAGGGAGCCGTACTGAGCATGCGTTCTTCAAGGCTAGACATAAACAGACATGCAAAGGAAGGAGCCATCCTGGTTCCCATGGCAGTCCCGTGTCTTTGAAGGTAATGCTTGTCCATGAACGTGAAGTTGTTTTTGGTGAGAACCTGTTGCATGAGAGCTTTGATGTCAGAGATGGGTGGACAAGGGTGGACCTTCTTAGACAGGGCTGCACACGTGGCTGCGATACCTTCAGCATGAGGGATGTTAGTGTACAGAGAAGTGACGTCGAAAGTACCGATGATGGCTGTACTGGGGATTTGGTTTTACTTGAAATCAAATTATACTTGAAATCAGCGTCTAATTCGTCCCCTATGGACGCAATCTACGCGTAATGATAATCATTCGAGCCTGCTTGGACTAGAAGGAACAAAAATGCGACCAGACGAAGACATATACCCCTAACACGTAGGATTGCGACATCATCTACACGTAAACAACTCTCCTATGGCGATTGTATAGCTTCAACACGTGGGATAGATGACGTAATCACTGCTACTGCTTATAGCAGATCGGTAATAGCTATTTATTGACCGTGGAAATGGTTTCCCTAGTGTATTTATTTACAAATCATCACACATATATACAAATTATGCCCGGAATCAGCGTCTAATTCGTCCCCTATGGACGCAATCTACGCGTAATGATACTCATTCGAGCCTGCTTGGACTAGAAGGAACAAAAATGCGACCAGACGAAGACATATACCCCTAACACGTAGGATTGCGACATCATCTACACGTAAACAACTCTCCTATGGCGATTGTATAGCTTCGACACGTGGGATAGATGACGTAATCACTGCTACTGCCTATAGCAGATCGGTAATAGCTATTTATTGACCGTGGAAATGGTTTCCCTAGTGTATTTATTTACAAATCATCATACATATATACAAATTATCCCCGATATCAGCGTCTAATTCGTCCCCTATGAACGCAATCTACGCGTAATGATGCTCATTCGAGCCTGCTTGGACTAGAAGGAACAAAAATGCGACCAGACGAAGGCATATAACCCTAACACGTAGGATTGGGACATCATCTACACGTAAACAACTCTCCTATGGCGATTGTATAGCTTCGACACGTGGGATAGATGACGTAATCACTGCTACTGCTTATAGCAGATCGGTAATAGCTATTTATTGACCGTGGAAATGGTTTCCCTAGTGTATTTATTTACAAATCATCACACATATATACAAATTATACTTGAAATCAGCGTCTAATTCGTCCCCTATGGACGCAATCTACGCGTAATGATACTCATTCGAGCCTGCTTGGACTAGAAGGAACAAAAATGCGACCAGACGAAGACATATACCCCTAACACGTAGGATTGCGACATCATCTACACGTAAACAACTCTCCTATGGCGATTGTATAGCTTCGACACGTGGGATAGATGACGTAATCACTGCTACTGCCTATAGCAGATCGGTAATAGCTATTTATTGACCGTGGAAATGGTTTCCCTAGTGTATTTATTTACAAATCATCACACATATATACAAATTATGCCCGGAATCAGCGTCTAATTCGTCCCCTATGGACGCAATCTACGCGTAATGATACTCATTCGAGCCTGCTTGGACTAGAAGGAACAAAAATGCGACCAGACGAAGACATATACCCCTAACACGTAGGATTGCGACATCATCTACACGTAAACAACTCTCCTATGGCGATTGTATAGCTTCGACACGTGGGATAGATGACGTAATCACTGCTACTGCCTATAGCAGATCGGTAATAGCTATTTATTGACCGTGGAAATGGTTTCCCTAGTGTATTTATTTACAAATCATCACACATATATACAAATTATGCCCGGAATCAGCGTCTAATTCGTCCCCTATGAACGTAATCTACGTGTAATGATGCTCATTCGAGCCTGCTTGGACTAGAAGGAACAAAAATGCGAACAGACGAAGACATATACCCCTAACACGTAGGATTGCGACATCATCTACACGTAAACAACTCTCCTATGGCGATTGTATAGCTTCGACACGTGGGATAGATGACGTAATCACTGCTACTGCCTATAGCAGATCGGTAATAGCTATTTATTGACCGTGGAAATGGTTTCCCTAGTGTATTTATTTACAAACCATCACACATATATACAAATTATCCCCGAAATCAGCGTCTAATTCGTCCCCTATGAACGCAATCTACGCGTAATGATGCTCATTCGAGCCTGCTTGGACTAGAAGGAACAAAAATGCGACCAGACGAAGGCATATAACCCTAACACGTAGGATTGGGACATCATCTACACGTAAACAACTCTCCTATGGCGATTGTATAGCTTCGACACGAGGGATAGATGACGTAATCACTGCTACTGCCTATAGCAGATCGGTAATAGCTATTTATTGACCGTGGAAATGGTTTCCCTAGTGTATTTATTTACAAATCATCATACATATATACAAATTATGTATGTATGTATGTATGTATGTATATGTGATCTTCCCACAAGCAGGAACTCGCGAAAGAAGCCATGGAGGCTTATAGACTCGCAAGCTGACCGAAGCCAATCTCTCGGCACACATCCATTTAACGTCCATGTCGGGAAGTTGTTTATTGAACAACACCCTTGCCAGACGACACACCTTGCTGTCGGCGGGGAATCGAACCGGGGATCTCATGACTGGGAGACGCCGGCGTTAACCAATAGGCTATACACTCCGTCTTAATTATACTTAATTATACTTGAAATCAGCGTCTAATTCGTCCCCTATGGACGCAATCTACGCGTAATGATACTCATTCGAGCCTGCTTGGACTAGAAGGAACAAAAATGCGACCAGACGAAGACATATACCCCTAACACGTAGGATTGCGACATCATCTACACGTAAACAACTCTCCTATGGCGATTGTATAGCTTCGACACGTGGGATAGATGACGTAATCACTGCTACTGCCTATAGCAGATCGGTAATAGCTATTTATTGACGGTGGAAATGGTTTCCCTAGTGTATTTATTTACAAATCATCATACATATATACAAATTATACTTGAAATCAGCGTCTAATTCGTCCCCTATGAACGCAATCTACGCGTAATGATGCTCATTCGAGCCTGCTTGGACTAGAAGGAACAAAAATGCGACCAGACGAAGGCATATAACCCTAACACGTAGGATTGGGACATCATCTACACGTAAACAACTCTCCTATGGCGATTGTATAGCTTCGACACGAGGGATAGATGACGTAATCACTGCTACTGCCTATAGCAGATCGGTAATAGCTATTTATTGACCGTGGAAATGGTTTCCCTAGTGTATTTATTTACAAATCATCATACATATATACAAATTATCCCCGAAATCAGCGTCTAATTCGTCCCCTATGGACGCAATCTACGCGTAATGATACTCATTCGAGCCTGCTTGGACTAGAAGGAACAAAAATGCGACCAGACGAAGACATATACCCCTAACACGTAGGAATGCGACATCATCTACACGTAAAGAACTCTCCTATGGCGATTGTATAGCTTCGACACGTGGGATAGATGACGTAATCACTGCTACTGCCTATAGCAGATCGGTAATAGCTATTTATTGACCGTGGAAATGGTTTCCCTAGTGTATTTATTTACAAATCATCATACATATATACAAATTATCCCCGAAATCAGCGTCTAATTCGTCCCCTATGAACGCAATCTACGCGCAATGATAATCATTCGAGCCTGCTTGGACTAGAAGGAACAAAAATGCGAACAGACGAAGACATATACCCCTAACACGTAGGATTGCGACATCATCTACACGTAAACAACTCTCCTATGGCGATTGTATAGCTTCGACACGTGGGATAGATGACGTAATCACTGCTACTGCCTATAGCAGATCGGTAATAGCTATTTATTGACCGTGGAAATGGTTTCCTTAGTGTATTTATTTACAAATCATCATACATATATACAAATTATCCCCGAAGTCAGCGTCTAATTCGTCCCCTATGGTCCCATTCTACGCGTAATGATGCTCATTCGAGCCTGCTTGGACTAGAAGGAACTACAAAAATGCGACCAGACGAAGACATATACCCCTAACACGTAGGATTGCGACATCATCTACACGTAAACAACTCTCCTATGGCGATTGTATAGCTTCAACACGTGGGATAGATGACGTAATCACTGCTACTGCTTATAGCAGATCGGTAATAGCTATTTATTGACCGTGGAAATGGTTTCCCTAGTGTATTTATTTACAAATCATCACACATATATACAAATTATCCCCGGAATCAGCGTCTAATTCGTCCCGTATGAACGCAATCTACGCGTAATGATGCTCGTTCGAGCCTGCTTGGACTAGAAGGAACAAAAATGCGAACAGACGAAGACATATACCCCTAACACGTAGGATTGCGACATCATCTACACGTAAACAACTCTCCTATGGCGATTGTATAGCTTCGACACGTGGGATAGATGACGTAATCACTGCTACTGCCTATAGCAGATCGGTAATAGCTATTTATTGACCGTGGAAATGGTTTCCCTAGTGTATTTATTTACAAATCATCATACATATATACAAATTATGCCCGGAATCAGCGTCTAATTCGTCCCGTATGAACGTAATCTACGTGTAATGATGCTCATTCGAGCCTGCTTGGACTAGAAGGAACAAAAATGCGAACAGACGAAGACATATACCCCTAACACGTAGGATTGCGACATCATCTACACGTAAACAACTCTCCTATGGCGATTGTATAGCTTCGACACGTGGGATAGATGACGTAATCACTGCTACTGCCTATAGCAGATCGGTAATAGCTATTTATTGACCGTGGAAATGGTTTCCCTAGTGTATTTATTTACAAACCATCACACATATATACAAATTATCCCCGAAATCAGCGTCTAATTCGTCCCCTATGAACGCAATCTACGCGTAATGATGCTCATTCGAGCCTGCTTGGACTAGAAGGAACAAAAATGCGACCAGACGAAGGCATATAACCCTAACACGTAGGATTGGGACATCATCTACACGTAAACAACTCTCCTATGGCGATTGTATAGCTTCGACACGAGGGATAGATGACGTAATCACTGCTACTGCCTATAGCAGATCGGTAATAGCTATTTATTGACCGTGGAAATGGTTTCCCTAGTGTATTTATTTACAAATCATCATACATATATACAAATTATGTATGTATGTATGTATGTATGTATATGTGATCTTCCCACAAGCAGGAACTCGCGAAAGAAGCCATGGAGGCTTATAGACTCGCAAGCTGACCGAAGCCAATCTCTCGGCACACATCCATTTAACGTCCATGTCGGGAAGTTGTTTATTGAACAACACCCTTGCCAGACGACACACCTTGCTGTCGGCGGGGAATCGAACAGGGGATCTCATGACTGGGAGACGCCGGCGTTAACCAATAGGCTATACACTCCGTCTTAATTATACTTAATTATACTTGAAATCAGCGTCTAATTCGTCCCCTATGGACGCAATCTACGCGTAATGATACTCATTCGAGCCTGCTTGGACTAGAAGGAACAAAAATGCGACCAGACGAAGACATATACCCCTAACACGTAGGATTGCGACATCATCTACACGTAAACAACTCTCCTATGGCGATTGTATAGCTTCGACACGTGGGATAGATGACGTAATCACTGCTACTGCCTATAGCAGATCGGTAATAGCTATTTATTGACGGTGGAAATGGTTTCCCTAGTGTATTTATTTACAAATCATCATACATATATACAAATTATACTTGAAATCAGCGTCTAATTCGTCCCCTATGAACGCAATCTACGCGTAATGATGCTCATTCGAGCCTGCTTGGACTAGAAGGAACAAAAATGCGACCAGACGAAGGCATATAACCCTAACACGTAGGATTGGGACATCATCTACACGTAAACAACTCTCCTATGGCGATTGTATAGCTTCGACACGAGGGATAGATGACGTAATCACTGCTACTGCCTATAGCAGATCGGTAATAGCTATTTATTGACCGTGGAAATGGTTTCCCTAGTGTATTTATTTACAAATCATCATACATATATACAAATTATACTTGAAATCAGCGTCTAATTCGTCCCCTATGGACGCAATCTACGCGTAATGATACTCATTCGAGCCTGCTTGGACTAGAAGGAACAAAAATGCGACCAGACGAAGACATATACCCCTAACACGTAGGATTGCGACATCATCTACACGTAAACAACTCTCCTATGGCGATTGTATAGCTTCGACACGTGGGATAGATGACGTAATCACTGCTACTGCCTATAGCAGATCGGTAATAGCTATTTATTGACCGTGGAAATGGTTTCCCTAGTGTATTTATTTACAAATCATCATACATATATACAAATTATCCCCGAAATCAGCGTCTAATTCGTCCCCTATGGTCCCATTCTACGCGTAATGATGCTCATTCGAGCCTGCTTGGACTAGAAGGAACAAAAATGCGAACAGACGAAGACATATACCCCTAACACGTAGGATTGCGACATCATCTACACGTAAACAACTCTCCTATGGCGATTGTATAGCTTCAACACGTGGGATAGATGACGTAATCACTGTTACTGCTTATAGCAGATCGGTAATAGCTATTTATTGACCGTGGAAATGGTTTCCCTAGTGTATTTATTTACAAATCATCACACATATATACAAATTATCCCCGAAATCAGCGTCTAATTCGTCCCCTATGAACGCAATCTACGCGCAATGATAATCATTCGAGCCTGCTTGGACTAGAAGGAACAAAAATGCGAACAGACGAAGACATATACCCCTAACACGTAGGATTGCGACATCATCTACACGTAAACAACTCTCCTATGGCGATTGTATAGCTTCAACACGTGGGATAGATGACGTAATCACTGCTACTGCTCATAGCAGATCGGTAATAGCTATTTATTGACCGTGGAAATGGTTTCCCTAGTGTATTTATTTACAAATCATCACACATATATACAAATTATGCCCGGATTCAGCGTCTAATTCGTCCCGTATGAACGCAATCTACGCGTAATGATGCTCGTTCGAGCCTGCTTGGACTAGAAGGAACAAAAATGCGAACAGACGAAGACATATACCCCTAACACGTAGGATTGCGACATCATCTACACGTAAACAACTCTCCTATGGCGATTGTATAGCTTCGACACGTGGGATAGATGACGTAATCACTGCTACTGCCTATAGCAGATCGGTAATAGCTATTTATTGACCGTGGAAATGGTTTCCCTAGTGTATTTATTTACAAATCATCATACATATATACAAATTATACTTGAAATCAGCGTCTAATTCGTCCCCTATGGACGCAATCTACGCGTAATGATACTCATTCGAGCCTGCTTGGACTAGAAGGAACAAAAATGCGACCAGACGAAGACATATACCCCTAACACGTAGGATTGCGACATCATCTACACGTAAACAACTCTCCTATGGCGATTGTATAGCTTCGACACGTGGGATAGATGACGTAATCACTGCTACTGCCTATAGCAGATCGGTAATAGCTATTTATTGACCGTGGAAATGGTTTCCCTAATGTATTTATTTACAAATCATCATACATATATACAAATTATCCCCGAAATCAGCGTCTAATTCGTCCCCTATGGTCCCATTCTACGCGTAATGATGCTCATTCGAGCCTGCTTGGACTAGAAGGAACAAAAATGCGACCAGACGAAGACATATACCCCTCACACGTAGGATTGCGACATCATCTACACGTAAAGAACTCTCCTATGGCGATTGTATAGCTTCGACACGTGGGATAGATGACGTAATCACTGCTACTGCCTATAGCAGATCGGTAATAGCTATTTATTGACCGTGGAAATGGTTTCCCTAGTGTATTTATTTACAAATCATCATACATATATACAAATTATACTTGAAATCAGCGTCTAATTCGTCCCCTATGGACGCAATCTACGCGTAATGATACTCATTCGAGCCTGCTTGGACTAGAAGGAACAAAAATGCGACCAGACGAAGACATATACCCCTAACACGTAGGATTGCGACATCATCTACACGTAAAGAACTCTCCTATGGCGATTGTATAGCTTCGACACGTGGGATAGATGACGTAATCACTGCTACTGCCTATAGCAGATCGGTAATAGCTATTTATTGACCGTGGAAATGGTTTCCCTAGTGTATTTATTTACAAACCATCACACATATATACAAATTATCCCCGAAATCAGCGTCTAATTCGTCCCCTATGAACGCAATCTACGCGTAATGATGCTCATTCGAGCCTGCTTGGACTAGAAGGAACAAAAATGCGACCAGACGAAGGCATATAACCCTAACACGTAGGATTGGGACATCATCTACACGTAAACAACTCTCCTATGGCGATTGTATAGCTTCGACACGAGGGATAGATGACGTAATCACTGCTACTGCCTATAGCAGATCGGTAATAGCTATTTATTGACCGTGGAAATGGTTTCCCTAGTGTATTTATTTACAAATCATCATACATATATACAAATTATGTATGTATGTATGTATGTATATGTGATCTTCCCACAAGTAGGAACTCGCGAAAGAAGCCATGGAGGCTTATAGACTCGAAAGCTGACCGAAGCCAATCTCTCGGCACACATCCATTTAACGTCCATGTCGGGAAGTTGTTTATTGAACAACACCCTTGCCAGACGACACACCTTGCTGTCGGCGGGGAATCGAACCGGGGATCTCATGACTGGGAGACGCCGGCGTTAACCAATAGGCTATACACTCCGCCTTAATTATACTTAATTATACTTGAAATCAGCGTCTAATTCGTCCCCTATGGACGCAATCTACGCGTAATGATACTCATTCGAGCCTGCTTGGACTAGAAGGAACAAAAATGCGACCAGACGAAGACATATACCCCTAACACGTAGGATTGCGACATCATCTACACGTAAACAACTCTCCTATGGCGATTGTATAGCTTCGACACGTGGGATAGATGACGTAATCACTGCTACTGCCTATAGCAGATCGGTAATAGCTATTTATTGACGGTGGAAATGGTTTCCCTAGTGTATTTATTTACAAATCATCATACATATATACAAATTATCCCCGAAATCAGCGTCTAATTCGTCCCCTATGAACGCAATCTACGCGTAATGATGCTCATTCGAGCCTGCTTGGACTAGAAGGAACAAAAATGCGACCAGACGAAGGCATATAACCCTAACACGTAGGATTGGGACATCATCTACACGTAAACAACTCTCCTATGGCGATTGTATAGCTTCGACACGAGGGATAGATGACGTAATCACTGCTACTGCCTATAGCAGATCGGTAATAGCTATTTATTGACCGTGGAAATGGTTTCCCTAGTGTATTTATTTACAAATCATCATACATATATACAAATTATACTTGAAATCAGCGTCTAATTCGTCCCCTATGGACGCAATCTACGCGTAATGATACTCATTCGAGCCTGCTTGGACTAGAAGGAACAAAAATGCGACCAGACGAAGACATATACCCCTAACACGTAGGATTGCGACATCATCTACACGTAAAGAACTCTCCTATGGCGATTGTATAGCTTCGACACGTGGGATAGATGACGTAATCACTGCTACTGCCTATAGCAGATCGGTAATAGCTATTTATTGACCGTGGAAATGGTTTCCCTAGTGTATTTATTTACAAATCATCATACATATATACAAATTATCCCCGAAATCAGCGTCTAATTCGTCCCCTATGGTCCCATTCTACGCGTAATGATGCTCATTCGAGCCTGCTTGGACTAGAAGGAACAAAAATGCGAACAGACGAAGACATATACCCCTAACACGTAGGATTGCGACATCATCTACACGTAAACAACTCTCCTATGGCGATTGTATAGCTTCAACACGTGGGATAGATGACGTAATCACTGTTACTGCTTATAGCAGATCGGTAATAGCTATTTATTGACCGTGGAAATGGTTTCCCTAGTGTATTTATTTACAAATCATCACACATATATACAAATTATGCCCGGAATCAGCGTCTAATTCGTCCCGTATGAACGCAATCTACGCGTAATGATGCTCGTTCGAGCCTGCTTGGACTAGAAGGAACAAAAATGCAAACAGACGAAGACATATACCCCTAACACGTAGGATTGCGACATCATCTACACGTAAACAACTCTCCTATGGCGATTGTATAGCTTCGACACGTGGGATAGATGACGTAATCACTGCTACTGCCTATAGCAGATCGGTAATAGCTATTTATTGACCGTGGAAATGGTTTCCCTAGTGTATTTATTTACAAATCATCATACATATATACAAATTATACTTGAAATCAGCGTCTAATTCGTCCCCTATGGACGCAATCTACGCGTAATGATACTCATTCGAGCCTGCTTGGACTAGAAGGAACAAAAATGCGACCAGACGAAGACATATACCCCTAACACGTAGGATTGCGACATCATCTACACGTAAACAACTCTCCTATGGCGATGGTATAGCTTCGACACGTGGGATAGATGACGTAATCACTGCTACTGCCTATAGCAGATCGGTAATAGCTATTTATTGACCGTGGAAATGGTTTCCCTAGTGTATTTATTTACAAATCATCACACATATATACAAATTATGCCCGGAATCAGCGTCTAATTCGTCCCGTATGAACGCAATCTACGCGTAATGATGCTCATTCGAGCCTGCTTGGACTAGAAGGAACAAAAATGCGAACAGACGAAGACATATACCCCTAACACGTAGGATTGCGACATCATCTACACGTAAACAACTCTCCTATGGCGATTGTATAGCTTCGACACGTGGGATAGATGACGTAATCACTGCTACTGCCTATAGCAGATCGGTAATAGCTATTTATTGACCGTGGAAATGGTTTCCCTAGTGTATTTATTTACAAATCATCACACATATATACAAATTATGCCCGGAATCAGCGTCTAATTCGTCCCGTATGAACGTAATCTACGTGTAATGATGCTCATTCGAGCCTGCTTGGACTAGAAGGAACAAAAATGCGACCAGACGAAGACATATACCCCTAACACGTAGGATTGCGACATCATCTACACGTAAACAACTCTCCTATGGCGATTGTATAGCTTCGACACGTGGGATAGATGACGTAATCACTGCTACTGCCTATAGCAGATCGGTAATAGCTATTTATTGACCGTGGAAATGGTTTCCCTAATGTATTTATTTACAAATCATCATACATATATACAAATTATCCCCGAAATCAGCGTCTAATTCGTCCCCTATGGTCCCATTCTACGCGTAATGATGCTCATTCGAGCCTGCTTGGACTAGAAGGAACAAAAATGCGACCAGACGAAGACATATACCCCTCACACGTAGGATTGCGACATCATCTACACGTAAAGAACTCTCCTATGGCGATTGTATAGCTTCGACACGTGGGATAGATGACGTAATCACTGCTACTGCCTATAGCAGATCGGTAATAGCTATTTATTGACCGTGGAAATGGTTTCCCTAGTGTATTTATTTACAAATCATCATACATATATACAAATTATACTTGAAATCAGCGTCTAATTCGTCCCCTATGGACGCAATCTACGCGTAATGATACTCATTCGAGCCTGCTTGGACTAGAAGGAACAAAAATGCGACCAGACGAAGACATATACCCCTAACACGTAGGATTGCGACATCATCTACACGTAAAGAACTCTCCTATGGCGATTGTATAGCTTCGACACGTGGGATAGATGACGTAATCACTGCTACTGCCTATAGCAGATCGGTAATAGCTATTTATTGACCGTGGAAATGGTTTCCCTAGTGTATTTATTTACAAACCATCACACATATATACAAATTATCCCCGAAATCAGCGTCTAATTCGTCCCCTATGAACGCAATCTACGCGTAATGATGCTCATTCGAGCCTGCTTGGACTAGAAGGAACAAAAATGCGACCAGACGAAGGCATATAACCCTAACACGTAGGATTGGGACATCATCTACACGTAAACAACTCTCCTATGGCGATTGTATAGCTTCGACACGAGGGATAGATGACGTAATCACTGCTACTGCCTATAGCAGATCGGTAATAGCTATTTATTGACCGTGGAAATGGTTTCCCTAGTGTATTTATTTACAAATCATCATACATATATACAAATTATGTATGTATGTATGTATGTATATGTGATCTTCCCACAAGTAGGAACTCGCGAAAGAAGCCATGGAGGCTTATAGACTCGAAAGCTGACCGAAGCCAATCTCTCGGCACACATCCATTTAACGTCCATGTCGGGAAGTTGTTTATTGAACAACACCCTTGCCAGACGACACACCTTGCTGTCGGCGGGGAATCGAACCGGGGATCTCATGACTGGGAGACGCCGGCGTTAACCAATAGGCTATACACTCCGTCTTAATTATACTTAATTATACTTGAAATCAGCGTCTAATTCGTCCCCTATGGACGCAATCTACGCGTAATGATACTCATTCGAGCCTGCTTGGACTAGAAGGAACAAAAATGCGACCAGACGAAGACATATACCCCTAACACGTAGGATTGCGACATCATCTACACGTAAACAACTCTCCTATGGCGATTGTATAGCTTCGACACGTGGGATAGATGACGTAATCACTGCTACTGCCTATAGCAGATCGGTAATAGCTATTTATTGACGGTGGAAATGGTTTCCCTAGTGTATTTATTTACAAATCATCATACATATATACAAATTATCCCCGAAATCAGCGTCTAATTCGTCCCCTATGAACGCAATCTACGCGTAATGATGCTCATTCGAGCCTGCTTGGACTAGAAGGAACAAAAATGCGACCAGACGAAGGCATATAACCCTAACACGTAGGATTGGGACATCATCTACACGTAAACAACTCTCCTATGGCGATTGTATAGCTTCGACACGAGGGATAGATGACGTAATCACTGCTACTGCCTATAGCAGATCGGTAATAGCTATTTATTGACCGTGGAAATGGTTTCCCTAGTGTATTTATTTACAAATCATCATACATATATACAAATTATACTTGAAATCAGCGTCTAATTCGTCCCCTATGGACGCAATCTACGCGTAATGATACTCATTCGAGCCTGCTTGGACTAGAAGGAACAAAAATGCGACCAGACGAAGACATATACCCCTAACACGTAGGATTGCGACATCATCTACACGTAAAGAACTCTCCTATGGCGATTGTATAGCTTCGACACGTGGGATAGATGACGTATTCACTGCCACCCCCTATAGCAGATCGGTAATAGCTATTTATTGACCGTGGAAATGGTTTCCCTAGTGTATTTATTTACAAATCATCATACATATATACAAATTATCCCCGAAATCAGCGTCTAATTCGTCCCCTATGGTCCCATTCTACGCGTAATGATGCTCATTCGAGCCTGCTTGGACTAGAAGGAACAAAAATGCGAACAGACGAAGACATATACCCCTAACACGTAGGATTGCGACATCATCTACACGTAAACAACTCTCCTATGGCGATTGTATAGCTTCAACACGTGGGATAGATGACGTAATCACTGTTACTGCTTATAGCAGATCGGTAATAGCTATTTATTGACCGTGGAAATGGTTTCCCTAGTGTATTTATTTACAAATCATCACACATATATACAAATTATGCCCGGAATCAGCGTCTAATTCGTCCCGTATGAACGCAATCTACGCGTAATGATGCTCGTTCGAGCCTGCTTGGACTAGAAGGAACAAAAATGCAAACAGACGAAGACATATACCCCTAACACGTAGGATTGCGACATCATCTACACGTAAACAACTCTCCTATGGCGATTGTATAGCTTCGACACGTGGGATAGATGACGTAATCACTGCTACTGCCTATAGCAGATCGGTAATAGCTATTTATTGACCGTGGAAATGGTTTCCCTAGTGTATTTATTTACAAATCATCATACATATATACAAATTATACTTGAAATCAGCGTCTAATTCGTCCCCTATGGACGCAATCTACGCGTAATGATACTCATTCGAGCCTGCTTGGACTAGAAGGAACAAAAATGCGACCAGACGAAGACATATACCCCTAACACGTAGGATTGCGACATCATCTACACGTAAACAACTCTCCTATGGCGATGGTATAGCTTCGACACGTGGGATAGATGACGTAATCACTGCTACTGCCTATAGCAGATCGGTAATAGCTATTTATTGACCGTGGAAATGGTTTCCCTAGTGTATTTATTTACAAATCATCACACATATATACAAATTATGCCCGGAATCAGCGTCTAATTCGTCCCGTATGAACGCAATCTACGCGTAATGATGCTCATTCGAGCCTGCTTGGACTAGAAGGAACAAAAATGCGAACAGACGAAGACATATACCCCTAACACGTAGGATTGCGACATCATCTACACGTAAACAACTCTCCTATGGCGATTGTATAGCTTCGACACGTGGGATAGATGACGTAATCACTGCTACTGCCTATAGCAGATCGGTAATAGCTATTTATTGACCGTGGAAATGGTTTCCCTAGTGTATTTATTTACAAATCATCACACATATATACAAATTATGCCCGGAATCAGCGTCTAATTCGTCCCGTATGAACGTAATCTACGTGTAATGATGCTCATTCGAGCCTGCTTGGACTAGAAGGAACAAAAATGCGAACAGACGAAGACATATACCCCTAACACGTAGGATTGCGACATCATCTACACGTAAAGAACTCTCCTATGGCGATTGTATAGCTTCGACACGTGGGATAGATGACGTAATCACTGCTACTGCCTATAGCAGATCGGTAATAGCTATTTATTGACCGTGGAAATGGTTTCCCTAGTGTATTTATTTACAAATCATCATACATATATACAAATTATACTTGAAATCAGCGTCTAATTCGTCCCCTATGGACGCAATCTACGCGTAATGATACTCATTCGAGCCTGCTTGGACTAGAAGGAACAAAAATGCGACCAGACGAAGACATATACCCCTAACACGTAGGATTGCGACATCATCTACACGTAAAGAACTCTCCTATGGCGATTGTATAGCTTCGACACGTGGGATAGATGACGTAATCACTGCTACTGCCTATAGCAGATCGGTAATAGCTATTTATTGACCGTGGAAATGGTTTCCCTAGTGTATTTATTTACAAACCATCACACATATATACAAATTATCCCCGAAATCAGCGTCTAATTCGTCCCCTATGAACGCAATCTACGCGTAATGATGCTCATTCGAGCCTGCTTGGACTAGAAGGAACAAAAATGCGACCAGACGAAGGCATATAACCCTAACACGTAGGATTGGGACATCATCTACACGTAAACAACTCTCCTATGGCGATTGTATAGCTTCGACACGAGGGATAGATGACGTAATCACTGCTACTGCCTATAGCAGATCGGTAATAGCTATTTATTGACCGTGGAAATGGTTTCCCTAGTGTATTTATTTACAAATCATCATACATATATACAAATTATGTATGTATGTATGTATGTATGTATATGTGATCTTCCCACAAGCAGGAACTCGCGAAAGAAGCCATGGAGGCTTATAGACTCGCAAGCTGACCGAAGCCAATCTCTCGGCACACATCCATTTAACGTCCATGTCGGGAAGTTGTTTATTGAACAACACCCTTGCCAGACGACACACCTTGCTGTCGGCGGGGAATCGAACCGGGGATCTCATGACTGGGAGACGCCGGCGTTAACCAATAGGCTATACACTCCGTCTTAATTATACTTAATTATACTTGAAATCAGCGTCTAATTCGTCCCCTATGGACGCAATCTACGCGTAATGATACTCATTCGAGCCTGCTTGGACTAGAAGGAACAAAAATGCGACCAGACGAAGACATATACCCCTAACACGTAGGATTGCGACATCATCTACACGTAAACAACTCTCCTATGGCGATTGTATAGCTTCGACACGTGGGATAGATGACGTAATCACTGCTACTGCCTATAGCAGATCGGTAATAGCTATTTATTGACGGTGGAAATGGTTTCCCTAGTGTATTTATTTACAAATCATCATACATATATACAAATTATCCCCGAAATCAGCGTCTAATTCGTCCCCTATGAACGCAATCTACGCGTAATGATGCTCATTCGAGCCTGCTTGGACTAGAAGGAACAAAAATGCGACCAGACGAAGGCATATAACCCTAACACGTAGGATTGGGACATCATCTACACGTAAACAACTCTCCTATGGCGATTGTATAGCTTCGACACGAGGGATAGATGACGTAATCACTGCTACTGCCTATAGCAGATCGGTAATAGCTATTTATTGACCGTGGAAATGGTTTCCCTAGTGTATTTATTTACAAATCATCATACATATATACAAATTATACTTGAAATCAGCGTCTAATTCGTCCCCTATGGACGCAATCTACGCGTAATGATACTCATTCGAGCCTGCTTGGACTAGAAGGAACAAAAATGCGACCAGACGAAGACATATACCCCTAACACGTAGGATTGCGACATCATCTACACGTAAACAACTCTCCTATGGCGATTGTATAGCTTTGACACGTGCGATAGATGACGTAATCACTGCTACTGCCTATAGCAGATCGGTAATAGCTATTTATTGACGGTGGAAATGGTTTCCCTAGTGTATTTATTTACAAATCATCATACATATATACAAATTATCCCAGAAATCAGCGTCTAATTCGTCCCCTATGGACGCAATCTACGCGTAATCATACTCATTCGAGCCTGCTTGGACTAGAAGGAACAAAAATGCGACCAGACGAAGACATATACCCCTAACACGTAGGATTGCGACATCATCTACACGTAAAGAACTCTCCTATGGCGATTGTATAGCTTCGACACGTGGGATAGATGACGTAATCACTGCTACTGCCTATAGCAGATCGGTAATAGCTATTTATTGACGGTGGAAATGGTTTCCCTAGTGTATTTATTTACAAATCATCATACATATATACAAATTATCCCAGAAATCAGCGTCTAATTCGTCCCCTATGGACGCAATCTACGCGTAATGATACTCATTCGAGCCTGCTTGGACTAGAAGGAACAAAAATGCGACCAGACGAAGACATATACCCCTAACACGTAGGATTGCGACATCATCTACACGTAAACAACTCTCCTATGGCGATTGTATAGCTTCGACACGTGGGATAGATGACGTAATCACTGCTACTGCCTATAGCAGATCGGTAATAGCTATTTATTGACCGTGGAAATGGTTTCCCTAATGTATTTATTTACAAATCATCATACATATATACAAATTATCCCCGAAATCAGCGTCTAATTCGTCCCCTATGGTCCCATTCTACGCGTAATGATGCTCATTCGAGCCTGCTTGGACTAGAAGGAACAAAAATGCGACCAGACGAAGACATATACCCCTAACACGTAGGATTGCGACATCATCTACACGTAAAGAACTCTCCTATGGCGATTGTATAGCTTCGACACGTGGGATAGATGACGTAATCACTGCTACTGCCTATAGCAGATCGGTAATAGCTATTTATTGACGGTGGAAATGGTTTCCCTAGTGTATTTATTTACAAATCATCATACATATATACAAATTATCCCCGAAATCAGCGTCTAATTCGTCCCCTATGAACGCAATCTACGCGTAATGATAATCATTCGAGCCTGCTTGGACTAGAAGGAACAAAAATGCGAACAGACGAAGACATATACCCCTAACACGTACAATTGCGACATCATCTACACGTAAACAACTCTCCTATGGCGATTGTATAGCTTCGACACGAGGGATAGATGACGTAATCACTGCTACTGCCTATAGCAGATCGGTAATAGCTATTTATTGACCGTGGAAATGGTTTCCCTAATGTATTTATTTACAAATCATCACACATATATACAAATTATCCCCGAAATCAGCGTCTAATTCGTCCCGTATGAACGCAATCTACGCGTAATGATGCTCATTCGAGCCTGCTTGGACTAGAAGGAACAAAAATGCGAACAGACGAAGACATATACCCCTAACACGTAGGATTGCGACATCATCTACACGTAAACAACTCTCCTGTGGCGATTGTATAGCTTCGACAGGTGGGATAGATGACGTAATCACTGCTACTGCCTCTAGCAGATCGGTAATAGCTATTTATTGACCGTGGAAATGGTTTCCCTAGTGTATTTATTTACAAATCATCATATATATATACAAATTATCCCCGAAATCAGCGTCTAATGCGTCCCGTATGAACGCAATCTACGCGTAATGATGCTCATTCGAGCCTGCTTGGACTAGAAGGAACAAAAATGCGAACAGACGAAGACATATACCCCTAACACGTAGGATTGCGACATCATCTACACGTAAACAACTCTCCTATGGCGATTGTATAGCTTCGACACGTGGGATAGATGACGTAATCACTGCTACTGCCTATAGCAGATCGGTAATAGCTATTTATTGACCGTGGAAATGGTTTCCCTAGTGTATTTATTTACAAATCATCATACACATATACAAATTATCCCCGAAATCAGCGTCTAATTCGTCCCCTATGAACGCAATCTACGCGTAATGATGCTCATTCGAGCCTGCTTGGACTAGAAGGAACAAAAATGCGAACAGACGAAGACATATACCCCTAACACGTAGGATTGCGACATCATCTACACGTAAAGAACTCTCCTATGGCGATTGTATAGCTTCGACACGAGGGATAGATGACGTAATCACTGCTACTGCTTATAGCAGATCGGTAATAGCTATTTATTGACCGTGGAAATGGTTTCCCTAGTGTATTTATTTACAAATCATCATACACATATACAAATTATCCCCGAAATCAGCGTCTAATTCGTCCCCTATGGTCCCATTCTACGCGTAATGATGCTCATTCGAGCCTTCTTGGACTAGAAGGAACAAAATGCGAACAGACGAAAGGCATATAACCCTAACACGTACAATTGCGACATCATCTACACGTAAACAACTCTCCTATGGCGATCGTATAGCTTCGACACGTGGGATAGATGACGTAATCAATGCTTCTGCTTGTAGCAGATCGGTAATAGCTATTTATTGACCGTGGAAATGGTTTCCCTATTGTATTTATTTACAAATCAACATACATATATACCAGTGGCGGCTGAACCGGGGAGGGGGGGGGGGCTGAGCCCCCCTCCCCAATGAAAAAGTTGAGGGGGCAAATGCATGATAAGCCCCCAATATTTACCAAGGCTCCGAAACGTGCATCTGCCCATTTTTCAATGCATACTTGTCGATCTGTCCGATGCCCACGTATACTATATAGGTGTAATAATTTTAGTAAATGCTGGGGGACCCTCGTCCCGTCCCCTGGCTATAAACCAGATTGTTACGTGTTGTTATCTGAGAAATTGCAGGCTTGAGACCCATATTTTAGGGCTAGGTATTCGCAGCATAAAACACTCGGGAAGTGCCGTTTCGGCCATCTAGGGGTTTGAAAAACCCAAAATTTTCTTGTACTCTCCACACCAACTTATGGTGGCGCTCCGCTTAGATAGTCTCCACACATTAGCCCCCCAATGATTTTCCCTTTCCGCCGCGCCTGATATATACAAATTATCCCCGAAATCAGCGCCTTATTCGTCCCCTATGGACGCAATCTACGCGTAATGATGCTCATTCGAGCCTGCTTGGACTAGAAGGAACAAAAATGCGACCAGACGGGGGCATATACCCCTAACAGTCATGCCGTTAATCTGACATAATTTTGAATTAGGTGAACAGCTGTTAGACACCACCATCGATCCCAGAAAATACTCACAGATTGCTACCGTCTGTAATTAGACAATATAGTGTACAGTCAATACATACATCTACGGTCAATACCCACAACACAGTACACATAGCAGCGATGGAAATTTCATGTCTAGATAAAAGATAACACGGTTTCATGTTTCATGTTGTCTGCATTTTGTAGCGACAAGAAGTAAATTTCATTTGCAAGCAACTGAAAGTTAACTTTATCAGAGCGCGGCACGCGGTTTGGGGCGAGTCTTAATGCCTTTAGGTAGTTTGGTGGTGTAACTTGCCACAAGTTGCCACGAGTTGACCATACTGTTAAGTCGTAGTTGTTACCGAAAATTAATGTCAATGATTTTTATCCAACTCCTCTAATAAGCTGTAGTAATCAGACGTGTTATTTGCTTTATCGGTAGCCAATGAAGTGGTTGGTACAAGATGAAATACCCCACACCCGCTTACGCCTTTGATTTTTGCCGCTATTAACGATCAATAAATATTCAGGATTGAAAATGAAGGGTACCCTGATATGACCTGTGTCAAAGCCTCTGACGTGCGTGCACGTAATCGCTATTCCCGAATCGCATGGCCAATTCAGTACAGCTTTAATGTGATATAATCAGGGTGCTCGCTTTTTACGCTAGGTACCGGTTCGGCTAATTGTAAATTAGGTGCAGTGCAATTCGTAAGAGATATTTGCTGTGGGTTTCTTGCGTAAGTCAATTCACGTTTTGGTTTTCTTAGAAGGCATGATTCATAATAGCAGAAGTTTAGAAGTAGGCCTAGGCCTAAGTAACTGGTTATGATAGGGTACCTGGGGACTGGGGTTTGTACCAGGTCTCATCCTAGAGCCTAGGCTATGCAAGTACATAGCCTTGTATTTGTAAGTTGTATTAGTGGAACAGTAAACATTCCAGGTCACATGTGTAACTGAGACAAGCCGGTTTGTCGAAAGAGAAAATAGTCTTCATTCTCGTAAGAGTGAAGACAGACTTGGACTTTGGGTTCAGGATAGTCTTAACCGTGGAGGTACCTCCATGTCTTAAAGGCTAGTCTTTGTCAACAGTTTTCACTTCTGATTCTGATGGAGTAGTTTTCATGAAATCCCCAATTTCGGGCTTCCAAACTGTAAATTCAGGTTTACTCCCATATGGTACTAATGGTACTACGTACTTATGAACATTAGGCCAAGGTGGATTGAACTGACAATTTGATATGTTCATTCCTCAAACAATTATATTTTATTTCTGTCATGTTTTACCTACAGGCTTTCATTTACATTTTACATTATTTGTGATGAAAATGTGATTAATTTCTCTTGGCCAGAAGCATCTCTCCTTCAGTATTGTTGGCACTATGTGCCGTGGTACATTCTGCTTTTATTTCACCATGCCACCCTCGTAACTTTTAAAAGGTTACAAAAAATGCCCTATGTTACTAATTTATTTACATGACAGTTATAAAAGTAAAGTATAGGCCTAGGCCTAGTTAGAATACTGAGGGAGATAGGTAGCTACTTCTTCATTCTTTTTATTGTCAGACACAGCCAAACTTGACAGTTGAGGTGATATAAATTACCCTGAGAACATAAATATGGTATTCAATAGTAATTGAAATCTTTTATCTTTACTTTCATGGCGAGAAATTGAGAGATTTGGCATTTAAAGCATATTAATTTGTCATC
Source organism: Apostichopus japonicus (assembly GCF_037975245.1). Classification (NCBI taxonomy): domain Eukaryota; kingdom Metazoa; phylum Echinodermata; class Holothuroidea; order Aspidochirotida; family Stichopodidae; genus Apostichopus; species Apostichopus japonicus. Next base: position 8,057,955 of record NC_092582.1, on the reverse strand, counting down.
AGACAGAGTACTGGGCATGAACAATTAAGTTTATTCATATTAGGTCCCGTAGAATGAATTAGAGAGATCAATATAGGGTTTATTTTTAATCATTGAATACTACTGCTCCTGCAAAGGATGCAAGGGCGTAAGAACCAGGGGGCTGGGGGTGGGGGCGCCAGCCCTCCAGTGAAAAATATGGAGGGGCGGAAGTATCATTCTGCCCCCCTGGCTGCCTGGAGGAGGGGTCTAAGGGGAGGGGTGTCTCCCCTGACCTTTGGAATCCTTTTGCATTTCCAGGTGGCCTCAGATGCAATTTGGTGCAATATAGCACACTTCAACATCCCACTCCATTTTGTAAATAATTTTGCATTTTCACCTGGCCTTAGATGCAATATGGTGCTCCAAATGAGATTTTTTTCTCATTTGGAAATGAAAAAAAGGATTTTTTGACTTGCAGAACGGCGGAATGTTCTACACCATAATACATGGGCATTACTCACTGAAAAATTTATATTTCTATGCCCTTCTGCAGTGATTCCTTTCTACTTTGCTGGTCAGAAACAAAATGTTGATGATTCTCTTTGATAATCTCCATTACCTAATCCCTAATCTCCATGATACATCATCTCATTGTCAAATTATCATGTATATAATGTTTTTATTGGGATGCTTATTTTCTTACAGGTTCTAATACCTCTCAACAACAACATTTTTTGCTGAAGTAGGCACCTACTGTACATCTATACCCAGGAACCATGAAGTAAGTCCATTGCTTATATCAGTATCGTTTTATCACTTTTATTGAACGGAGAATGTCTAATTTTTTCCATTTATTACATTTCCTTAGGTATACATGCTTTTTTAACACAGTGCACCAAAAAATTGCACACTCTGCAATTAATAGATTGTAATATATGAACCACAGTTTTCTAATCATTTCAACTTTAATGCTTTTTACACTAACAGTGGTATATGTTCTACTACTAACATTCATGATGAATCAATTTTTGCTTTCTTCCTGTTTCTAAACATCATAGTAACTCAAAGGATACAGTCTTGATAGCCCTGATTGCAGCTGGCGTAGCTGTGTTTGCTACAGAAGTACTCAGGAGATTCAATACATCTGACAAACTCAAAGGGAAGAAAAAACTAGCGCCTATTCCGGAGAGTATGTTCGGACGCAAGCTACTGGAAGAGGAGTTTGCTGTTAAACCGAATTATGTCTACGGAAATTGTGGATCATTTGGCCATGTTCCACAGAGGGTCATTCTTGCACAGTTGGAGTAAGTTGTACATAAAATGTTATGTTTTTGATGGCCAGCCACAATGGCAAAGTCACATGGTTACAATTTTATAGAAAGGTTGTCAGTATTGCCTCAAAGTTTTGTACATCATAACATGCTTTAAACATTGTCAAAATACACATGTCCAAATTAAGATTGAGAATTTGCTCAGTTAAAGATAGTTGTACATATCTCAGCCAAGAAAAGTGCTTTAGGATTAAGAAACCTATTTAGTGAAGTCATCACATAAGTGACCAATATCAAGACGATTACATGTTCAAGTTCACTTGTTGGAAGCACTAATGACCTTAGAGGCAACCATGCAGGTGGAGTCAAATCTGAAGTTGTCAATTTGACAGACTTTTCCTTAATCTCATTTCTCACCGTGACATTTATGTAGTGACTACTTTGAACTACTTCTTTTTGCTGAAAAATATGCTGAAAACTACTGTACTCAACCACTGTTTGTGTGTTACAGATACAGTACTACTGCTGATGAACCACATCTCCCTAGGTCCTTGTCTGACTAAGTTAGTCATGTAGAAGCACATTTAAACTTGTCCGTGATGAATTGAATTCTAAGTCACTGAAGTAAGGTAATATAGATGAGGTCATCAATGGAAGCAAAGAAATAGGTAAATTTGTTAAAAAAAGATAGTTTGAGTATATACTGTATGCATAAATTGTTGATAAGTTATCACTTTTGAGGAGAGCTAATTCAACTTTGCTATTGAGAAGCAGCATATGCACCCTCCCGAGATTTCTATCTTGTAGCCTACATGCCATTTCGTCAATGCATATTTTTTTCATTTTTTTTCATATCATTTATTTCGTCTATACATAAGAACAATAGAACAAAGTGGTATAGTATAAACAGGACACTAGCAAAACAATAGTTGTTTATCGAGCTAGCGACCAAAAAATAACAATGAAAGAAGGTAACAATTAAAGAGTAGAGAAAAATAAACATGAGATAATCAATGCTCAGACAGTGTAGTTTTCAATTAGGTGGGTTTTTAGTTTGTGCTTAAACGTTATATAAGATTTGACATTTTTTATATCATTCCGAAGCACTTTCCAGTTTTATAGCAGTACTTAGTTATTCAAGAGTAATTTAGGACTACTAACAGCTACTGTAGTATGAAATTATACTGGTTTTGTTGACAGTCTGAGTTACCAATTGAAATGTGGAAAAACATCTTGGACTGCTCTCCTACACTAAGATGAACCAACCATTTTAATTTAGCTTGGCAAGACTTGAAATTCCACAACCTCTATGATATTAGCTTTCATTTCTCCTAGCCTTCTACTACCACCAAATTTTATCTACTCACCATAATACTACAAAACTAGCTGCAATTTCGCAGGCGGAACGCGTTTTAGGGAATCCCTTCGAATGAACTGATAGGCCTACACTTAATGTAACTACAAACATATATTGATCTTGTCATTGATACTGTTGTTATCTGAGTCATGGGTCAAAGGTTAGATGATGATGATCTCTGCTTTTTCTTCAAATAGTCGCTCAATTTCTCCCGTATCACACAGTATACAACCAGACGTATGATGTATTCCACTATTTTGTATGTCCACGATTATTCTGATAACAATAATGGAGAAGAATAAAGAAGTTACAACTTAAATGTGTGACTCCAAGGAAGCTCAGCCTTGATGCACAGTGTTTGGGATTTCTCAGCATTTGTTCTCTCTGGTTGAGGAGAAACTCTTTGATAATCTCTGATTTATTTCTATTGATTACAAAATTTGAAAAAATTTGGAGATTATTTTTCACCTCTCCATCGTCCATGCAGGTTGATCAAAGAACGGGAATCGGACCCGGAGGGGTGGTATCGGTTCGGAAGAGAATATTCACTTTATTTTGATGCGATAAGAGAATTGGCAGATTTTGTCAAGTCAGATCCGGCCAATCTTGTCCTTGTAGAGAATGCCAGTACAGGTACAAACAGTTTTTTTATTCTCACACATTTTGGTCGATAATTCTAAGGGTACAGTATTCCTGTGTTTAGTATAGCAGAGGCGGGAATTTGCAGGAAGCTTAATATCTATATTGTAAGATCCGTGATTATGTAAAATCGATCATCAAGTTCCATATCAATCTTTCAAGACAATCAGATAAGTTTGAGATTTCTGCTTCTTTAATTCAGTGATCATTTTGACTTACCGTGATTTGGGTGACTTTTTGATGGACATAATTATTCAAGCCTCGAGAGCAGTTTCAGCAAATTACTGTCATACTTTTCTTGCTATAAATTTATAGAAGCTATAAGTTTTTGTTTTTCTTATTTGTTTGTTGTAGTAAACTGATACAGGTCACTTACCTCAATAGATACCCTCAAAATATTGCCTGTTTCCCACGATACAGTAGTATCAGCACCAAATAGGATTATGTTCCTCACTTTTCCGGTCATGATGCTGGTAGATGGTAAAACTTTGTCTTGCAAAAGTGATTTTTATAGTGCATCTATAGGTCATAAAGTGCAGTTGTACTGTAGTGAGACATCAAGTAGGTGAACTTGCTGCTTTGAAAAGCAAGGAAGACTAAGTAATGGTTGCCATAGATGAACTAGACAGATTCAATACATCTCTGTGTTCTTTTAAACGTGACTTAGAGAGATATATTTTGTTAGGCTATTGTTTTTTAATGGTCTCTGCTGACTTTGTTCCAATCCCTTGTTGTGTCTCTCCGTTTGCTTTTATTTCTGAACTTTTATGTTTCTCTCATTAGTTTGGATATTACAATATCTCTAGTTCGCCCTCATTGTTTATATATAGTTAATGTTTATAGTTTTCATTGTCTTATCTTTTTAATGTTTTTTTGTTATTTTCTTTTTATATCAATTTTTAAAGTTTCTTTCATTTGTAAAGCACTTAAAGCTTACTTTTAGAATAAGTACTATATAAATGTAACTTAATCAAAATAATGATAATAATAGACTGTCTGGATTTATACTTTCAACAGTCTGTTTGTGCTAGGATAATAGCATATTAGTATCTGACAGCCACTTACATGTGTACTGTTTGAGTAGGTCTCAAAGTGAACAGTTACTACTTCTGTGAAAGGTATGTCGAATCATAAAGTCAAAGATGCAACTTCTGATGAGACTAAAGGAAACATGAATTATATGAATGATTGGAAGGAGTGTCACAAATAATCACAAAAAAGTAAAATAGGAAAGCATCAAGCAAAGATGAGAGAACTGAAACTAGTGGATGGAAGGAAGGAGATTATCCAAAGAACATTCTAGTAGGAGAACATCAGAATTTAGGAGAATATGAACAGCCAAAAAGCTCTTCATTAAAGAACGAAGTGTGTCAAGTGAGAGCAGCCTTTGGTCGGAGGAAAGGGAAGGGAGAACGGGGAGATTTCAGACCCTCATTTGTAAACAATTATGTCATCTTGAATGGTAACATTTATAGATCAATGTATTCTGTCAGCCAAACTTACAGTGCTTTCGAACAGTGTGTTATGCCGCCTTTAATTACAAGAAACATCTCTTATATTTTTGTGAAAACAACAATTTCAACACATCATAACCTGTATAATCAAATATATGCAATGTTGTGTGATGTAATAATTATCTCAAATACTATGTAGTAAATGTAATAAATATCTCTCATAATTCTTAAGAGACAATTAGTTTCACATCATTTACATGTAAATCATTTTCATTCTGAAAGGCACCAACACTGCGTTGCGATCCATCGAGTTTGCCGATGGAGATAAGATTCTTGTCAATTCTCATACTTACGGCGCTGTCCTAAAGAACGTGAAAGCCGTTCGGTCAGAATTCCCAGGTATGTATCAGTTACAGTGTTCGACTTATGGCCAAAAAATTGCATAGCAACAAATTTCGAAAATTGCTATACAATATTTTTGTTGCATAGCAGTTCCCCAATATTGAATAGCAGTTTTGAAATTACCACAAAACGGACCAAATGTTGGCGATCAATGTATTAACTAGAAAATGTTTGTTTATTATTATTATTTACACTAGTGTTGCTACGATAATCGTTTCAATATCGGTATCGGTCGATATTTGCAATATCGGCAGCATATCGGTATCGGTAATTGCCGATAACAGCAAACCGATATTGAACTTTTCTTTTTAACAGCAGAGCTACCTGTACTTATTTATACTTGCAATGATTTGTTAATCTGCCCACGACGATCCATTTCTTTAGCGTTAGTTAAACTCAGATTCATTTTCGATTAATATCCATGGAAACCTGACTCTCCGTAACATCTAAAAAAACGTCTACGGTATGCGAATATAACCAATGACCTTCGTGAACCTTGGCCTACACACAGCATTAGTGCAGCATATATACACTGTACTAACCATTCATTTCCTCAAAGGCCTCCGTGAAAACCTTGAACATGATGCATACAGTAACTGCACAGTTCAGCAGTGTTGGAAAACCTTGTTCAATTTTCCGCGAACACACTGCCGATTTCCCGCCGGTGTTCGCCTGCCTAGCACGCGTAACGTGCGAGCATAAAGGCGTGGTGTCTAGGGGCCCGTCTTAGGGCTATGGTGGGGTCATGGGGTAGAAACCCTCGTGGGGATCCTGGGGGCGAAAGCCCCCGAAAATTGTTGTCATTTTTGCGATGTCTGGCGATGAAAAATTCGCAGTTGAGGATGCAAAATACTGACAACTTTTTTATATAAATTGTCACGAAACTGATGAAAATTTTAATATGACAAGTTGAAGTTGCTATATTATGTTATAAAATGAAAAGAGATTTAATCTGTCTTTCAATCTTTAAAAAGTGCAACTTACAAAACTTCCGATATTATGAAACAAACCAGTGGCATAGTAAGGTACGTTTGAGTGGGGGGGGTCTAAAGACTGATGGCCGGCCTGGGGGAGGGGTCTTAGGGGAGGGGTGTCTCCCTCCCCCTTTGGATTTTTTTTGCATTTACAGGTGGCCTCAGATGCAATTTGGTACAATATAGCACACTTCAACACCCACTCCATTTTGTAAATAATTTTGCATTTTCACCTGGCCTTAGATGCAATTTGGTGCTCTTAATGAGATTTTTTTCTCATTTGGAAATGAAAAAGGGGTTTTCTGACTTGCGAAGTGGGGGTCTCCATATTTTTCACTGGGGGGGGTGGCGCCCCCCCAGCCCCCCCAGTTCCTACGCCCTTGAAACAAACAACGTTCAGCAAAGCCCCGATTCTAGGCTGCCTAACAATGAATAGCGTGCACTATGCATACAATTTTTACAACTGCAGTGTTTAACCCTATACCCAACTACTGTACCACGGTACATGTGCTGCGAATTTTGCCCAGGTACCTTCCCAACAACTGTGAGCTCATCCCCTGTGTAACACCTGTTTGTTAAAAAAATTTTGGCACGTTGCCAGGGAACCTTTTAGTTACGTGAGATTCGTAACCGCCGAGGTGGTTAGGCTATTTGCTTTACACTTAACTATGGTAGGATATTATTTTTTTCAGGTTTTTTTTTCGCTATACGGTCAAGTGAATAAGTTGTACATTGAGTATAAACTCAATAAATTATAACTTCTACATTGTGATCGACAGTTCGTAAGTTAAGGTTTGAGTGTTTGCTCCCAAATCTGACTAGGAATTTGTATCGCACAAATCGGCACAATGTGCGATGCTGATTTGGAAACGTATCGCAAGTTTGTCGTTTTGGATCGCATTTTGCGATGCGATACCGGAAAAATCGAACACTGATCAGTTATTAACAGTTTTATGACCTGTAACTCTGTCTGATAAAAGAAAAAAAAACCTGCCAGAAGACTTTTTGCATCTGGCAAATTTCATGTAATGCTTTATAGATTCATATGGAATTCCCTCTTATTAATGTTTGAGCTTTATAGTCGTCCTGTTGTACTAGTAATTTAATGACAATTTCAACCAAAAATGTACCATTTAATGAAACTATCGTGGGGTGTGGAGGGGGAGAGAGGGAGGGGGGGGGTTGCATTGTTGGAACAGATTTTGGCCCTCCAGTGATCTCAGCCAGTTCTGAATCAGGTGGATGTCCTACATCGTGAGAACCACCAATTTTCAGTCTTGCAAAATTCAACAAAATATCTATTTTTGTGACGAATAGGACCTTTTTATGTAATTTTACCTAATTAATCATGTCCTTTTTCTTGAGGATGATGTATTATCATATATTTTGTTCCCCCCCCCCTCTCAAATCAATTTTAGGAGTGGAAGAAGTGAACTTTGACCTCCAGGTGCCCCTCAACTCTAAGGCAGACATTATAAAGCAATTTGAGACAGCAATTAATGAAAACAAAGGTATCAAAGTGGCCATCATCGATCACATCACTAGCCCATCCGCTCTTCTATTGCCCATCAAGGAACTCATTGAAGTGTGCCATAAAAATGGTATTATCGCCATCATCGATGGTGCCCATGCACCCGGGCATATACCTCTCAATTTAGAAGAATTGAATGCGGATTACTATACCGGTGAGTATTCTATCCACCGAGGGTCTGTAAACTATACAGTGAGACCCAAAAGTGGGTCACAACAAAGTTTTCATAGTGTCACAGGGAATGATAATAGTGTTCATATCTTGTGTAGCAGTTTTGGCTGTTCTGAACTTTGTCTTGTATCAAAAACTCTGTTTCCTGTGTACAAAAAACTGGTAAACATCTTTCTTTGCACATGAAGAAAGTTTGAAACTTTTCGAAACAGACATAACAAGGAAGGGTCCAGCTTTTGGAAGCTCTCCTCTTTGCTTGGATGTCGTGTCATTATTACTAACGTGACAAATTGTCCAGGCAACTCAATTTTCAGAATGGAAGAAAGAAATCAAAAATGGATTACTCAGATCATTTAGCGTGAAAAAAACCAGAGAAAGATGTCTTTATTTGATTCATTGTAACCTTAGCTGGAGTATTAAAAGTAAGTTGGTCAAATTTCCAGAAATTGGTGACCTCATGTACTGTAACATGCTGCTCTTAACATTGCAGTGTTTTTGTAAGATGGCCTTCAATAGCCAGGTTCATCAGGAAGCAATGAAAGGTAGATCAGATCTTAAGACAGATCTTAAGATCTTTGAATTTGGGGTTCCAAAGCAGTGGCGGTGTCCTGTTTCCCCAGTTTCAAAATGATTCATGGAAGGGAAAGTGGGTAATAGAATGTCTTGAAGATGTAACACGTTTTGCATCTCTGCATCCTTTCATTCATTTCCTTACAAATTTTTATCTTGTGATAATAATTTTGTATCTAACATGTAATAATAATTGAATATACCATCTGATCTGTGCTGTGCGTAAAATGTGTTTTTATAAAGTTTGGCATCAAACTATCCCAGGTCTCTTTTATTTGCTTTCCAAAAGATGACACAAAATGGATGAGAGCTTTTGAAGTTTCCAAATCACAGGAATTGTAATGAATAGATTATAATTGATCACACTTCAATTCAGAAACACTAATGAATGAAATGGTTTCTTTATACAGGAAATATTCACAAGTGGCTGTTTGCACCACGTGGGTGTGCTTTACTCTGGGTCCATCCTAGGCACCATGATGCCACCCGTCCTATATTAGTATCACATAATCACATGTTGGATACCCTAGAGAAACGGTTTGTGCCTAGCGCCACCAGAGATAGCACTGCCTACCTCGCTGTGCCTTCAGCTATTGCCTTTCACAAAGCCCTCGGAGGCCTGGTAAGTAGGCCTTTATTGTAAACCTATGACTGAGTGAAGAGAACATTTCTTGACCTATCTTAAAAAACAGTGACCATAGAGACCTAACTTCTAGAATGGCAGAAGTCTGTTCTCTGGACACAACTGTCAACTCTTATATCTGTGTTACAAGAAAATATATATAGAGAGATACAAAATTTAGCCTTTACCTGTCTGTCTGCTAAAGACTCAAACTGATGAAGAAAGTTTATTGTAAGAGTTCAGTGTCATCAAATTTAGTAAAGAAAAACCTCATACTATCCATATTAAACTTGCTGTGAATCTTGTTTGAGGTGTAATGTGATTCAGGGATTTATCTTCTCTTTGAAGTTTTGCATAACCAGTTTTTCAAAGTTATGAGTTTTGTTGGAAATAATGAAAGTCTGTTAAATTTATATAAAAAAAATGTATTACGTGTACAACAATTTCTAACATGAAATTTTGCAGTGCAGGAAAATTTGGACCATGAATGCAATTGCATATTGAAAAGTTATTCCCTATGTTTAAGTGTGTTGGATGGATCACGATAAACCATGAATTTATGTTGTCTATTTCCTCCCGTTTTAGGACGTACTGCTTGAGAGGAACAGGCAGCTTGCCAATGCAGCGGCCGAGATGCTTGCAGAGGCCTGGGGTGTAGAACGTTACCCTGTTCCAGAGAGTCTAAGAAGCCCAAACATGGCCCTCATTGCATTGCCTCCAATATTTCAAGATAACTTCCCACCAGAGGAGAGAGAGTGCACGAAGCTGATGAAGCGTTTACACGACAAGGGTAGCTTTATATCCTTCAACCCAGTCAGTGGTAAAATCTGGGCCAGGATCTCTGTTCACGCCTGGAATTCCATGGAAGATTTCTTTGAAATTAGAGATAAAGTGCTGGAAATGGTCAACGAGGTCCCTTCGATTGTCCAGATGGATTACCTTTGAACGCCGAACGGCTTGGACTATAACTTCCCTCACTGGTTGCCAAATATTGCATTTAACAAGCTAATTGCCCATATCACGTACTTCTGTTTTACGCCATGCAATGAATTGCAATCACATAATATTTGGTCAAAACTGTTTTTGATAATTTCAACATTAATTTTACCTTGCAAACTATTCGTAACTGCTGTTTTTAGCTGGTTTAGTGCTGCACTTAAGACCCTAGCAAGCACTTTGTTACCTGGTTCTTTCGTACACACATGTCCTAGCAACAAGCATGACAGACTTGGCTAGGCTCATGCAATACTTAAGCGAGTATAACCTAAACGCCATGTCTTTGTTTAAATTACCAAAAAGTAGCTCATGGTGCCCAGTAATCGAGGAGTCACTTTTCACAGAAAGAAAGTTGCTCCTTGATCTCTTAATTTCAGTAATAATGAAGAAGCATTTTGAGCTTTCTATGAAATGGCTTGCTTGCATCTTTTTCAAAATATTTTTACCAAACTTTGCCAGCTTTATTTTCAACAAGGTTGCAAACACTTAAACTAAGTCTTAGACTGCCTACATTAGGTTATCACGAAATGTAAGTCAAGTAGTAAGTAATTGCTGTTTTTTTTAAATTGTTATATTTTATTAACATTTGCTCTGCTCATGACATTTCAAAAAAACATGGGAAATGGGAATTGAAAATGATCAGAGGTAAAACAATTTTTGACAACTTGAGCCTAAGTATCTGACGTTAACCAAAATATCAACTCCAATAGCTGTTGTTAGGTTCATGGTAAACTTTATTAAAGCCATACACAATACAGATGTATGAAACAAGATTTTTTTAAACTAGAATGGAGAAAATACAAGAAAGAAAGAACAATATATAGGTTTTTTTTCTAAATTAGTGTCGTTATATTGAAGACTCTTTGAGATGACATAAAAAATGACAAATTTGGATGAAAATTGGTTTTAGATCTCATTCGAAAGTAGGACGAACAAAAAATACCAACTACTAAAGAATTTGGAAAGTTGGAATGAAAACTTGAACATTCTGAAATTCAGAGTGATCCTTGTATTGAAGATTTTCAGTGTAAACCACAAGTCATCCTTCTTATTCTATATCCGATTCTAATTTTTCTTTGAAGGTTTTTCATGGGTACTTTTTTCTTAAGGCAATGTACCTTGTTACAAGGTTGAAAGCGTTGTGTGTTGGTCAAGTACTAGAAAATTATATTCATAATCTTTTGGTTACGGTAGGAAAATTGGAACAGGGATCCACCTGCTCGGTAACCATTGGTTTTTGTGCATTTTGCGTCCAAACGTACAGGGAAATTTGTCTCAGTATTTGATTTCATAGTTAATCAAAAAAGAATGTTTTAATTTTGTATTGACCATGTATTACCTTGAATATCTGCCAAAATAAGTACAATATATTGTTGATTCATATACTTGATTACTTGATACTCAGATCAAATAATTCTGAAAGATTGTTCAAATTTAAACTGCATTTTTAAAGTAAATATTTAATGTATTCAGTTTATTCAGGTCATTTAGTTATCAGCAATAAAAGATGATTAAATAGATTCATATTCATAATGTGTCTCATAAGCTGTCTCATAGTGACCACTAAAATATGTTTGGCTAAGTCCATGTGAGGGCATTGTGGTCAAGTGGTTAAGGCAGTGAACTTGTGATCTAAGGATTACAGGTTCGAGCCCTGGCCAGACCATTGCGTTGTGTCCTTGGGCAAGGTACTTTATCTCCATTGCCTCTCTTCACCCAGGTGTATAAATGGGGACTTGCGAGGTAACTTGTTCATATAGTTGCATGCGCAGGTTTGTGGCTGCACCCTGTGGGAAGTGCCCCAGGGGACATGTGGCTGTGGTGCCCCAGGAGAGCGTGTTGGAATCGTGCACACTTTGGTGTGTAGGTGTGACAAGTTACCAATGACCAGGGTTAAGTACAGCGTGGCGAGACTTTATTGTAATTGCGCTATATAAGAACTGTTAATTATTAATTATTATTATTATTATGTGTAGTGTCAGTGCACAGTAGATCGCTCATCATTCTTTAACCAAAATACTTAATATCAGCTGAAATAAAAGGTCCATATTTGTTATTATTATTATTATGATACTTTGATGTTGTACAAAAGAATAAGTTACTTAATTTAGACCTCATATATATTACATATTAACAAATTGAACATCAAATACATATATATTCTTATTTGCTATCAAACTTGACTAGTGGAAGGTTATAATTAAAACAGTAATTAAAATGTATAACATTCTATGTTTATGTCAGGTTCAGTGTAAAACGTACACATTTTAATAGCATGTGTAAATGTAAGTTGGCCTGATGTTTCAATCCTAGCAGGATCTTCTTCAGAGGCTAAATGACAAGTAACAGTAACAGATGGGACAAGTACACACACAGAATACAGACAGGTTAATGAGCATGGTGAACACAAAGAGATAGATGAAAGGGGATCAGTAGACAAGGGATGGAGAGAAGAAAGAAACTGACAGGGGTAAGAGGAGAGGTAGGAGATAAACTGTATAGAGGGACAAAGAGAGGATTAAGGGAAGAGGGTGGGGAATAAACTAGAGAAGGACAGAAATGTGTGGAGAAAAAAAGGGTGGAAGAGAGCTACGAGAAGAGGAGTGACAAATGGATGAAATTTCAGTTTATGAAGAATGTGTATCAAAGCTGTATACATAACTATATGATTGTCCACCCTTAATAAGTGACAATGCTAAAGAAAAAAATCAAGGAAATTTGGCCAAACATTTCAAAAGTTGAATGATTTGTTCATTTAGTATCCTTTACTTTGTTGATACTTGTGATGTAATGTTGTCAGCCTGAGTTGGCCATAATATGTCTTATTATGTAGGCTATACCAGTTTAATGCCAATTTGTTTTATTTTTTATATATGATTATATATGTATTATGTTAGGAAACCAACTCAAAGGAAGAATATGGTAATACATTTTGCTATTGTTTCATGCAAACTTTTGAAATGAGTTCATGTTTGTCAACAGTCCAACACTGCCACAACATATGATGTTATTTTTTATTTATTATGAGGCGGTCTTTTAGAATGTTTGATCCGGCTTTGTGTAACGTTCATTGCTTTCCATTCATGCATGCTTCCCTTCATTTTACTTTTCATATCTAAAAGTAGGTTTGATGTTTATATATGATGATATATGTATTATGTTAACAAACCAACTCAAAGGAAAAATATGAAAAAAATATAAATAATACATTGTGTTATTTGTTTCATGCAAATATTTGAAATGAGTTCATGTTTGTCAACAGTCCAACACTACCATAACATATGATGTTATTTTTTATTTCCTACGAGGCGGTCTTTTAGAATGTTTTATCCAGCTTTGCCTAACATTTTCATTGCTTTCCATTCATCATGCTTCCCTTTATTTTACTTTCCTTTTCTTAAAAGAAGTTTGATGTTTCTTTTTAATGAGATGCATGAAACCAAATTCTTGAGGAACTTCTCATATATTCTATTACAGCTTGCTTTATGTTTCTTCATGTTAGGGCATTGGCATACAGTGGAAGATCTATAAGTCACACTTATTTGTGAATTATTTAAAAAATAAAGAGGAAATAAAGAAAAGTTTCTTAATGTGTAATGAGTTTGTATTGAGTTGCTCAGGTGAACTTGACAGGTTCTTGTACCTTGTTTTTCCATCCAAGTGACCAGACGTCCCCGAATTCTGGGGACACTCCCGGGGTTTCATGTGTCATCACTGGATTAAAAGTGACTCCAGAAATGTCGCAGGAGTGTATGTACTGCCCTGATATATCCACGGATTTGTGCAAAGGCCCTGAATAATTTCAATGTTTACCTGTTGGTTCTCCCGTTCTCAGAGACAGCTTCAACCTGCATGGTCTAAGCTGTGGTTGTGTACCACAAGACTACTGTAAATATAAATTGTCATTCATGGCTCACGGATTTACGACAACCCAGTTCATATAGCCTGTAATTCACATGAAGCACCTAGGCTAAGTAGTGACGAACGATAAGGCTTCCAGTGAACTTCAAGGTTTTTGTCACTGGTAATTTCTTGTTTGTTAAATAATAATGTCTCGATCAATTCTAATCATTTACAAACATCAAACAAAAAGCGGACAAAACACAGAGACTCTCAAACGTTATTCGCCTATGTAGTACCAGTGATAATTTTCGTACCCACTAAGTGAGGGCTCACTTGCACTAAGACCCACCACAGGTTGGTCTGTTCATCGGCTCAAACAGAACGACCTTGCTTTCCAATCTTTCCCTTGAATAAATAAGGTGGTACTATCACAGAATTTTAAACTTCAGCGACTATTATCAAAGATATTCCACCTTCTTTGCTATTATTCATTAACTAGGCCTATGGTTACTTAGGCCTAGTTGATAACCGCCAGCTTACTCTACTTCAGCCATTTCAGGGAGATATAGAATCATTTACCAATCATGTTCCAATTTATCAAGTTCGTTTTTGGACCTAAGCTTCGGCGCATCCACAAGCCTGATGGAAATGAAAGCAGGGTAATTTCACACTAATCATCGGTATATTTTCCTGAGGCCTAGGCTAGCTTAACTAAAATAACGCATGACACAAATTGAAACAATAATTACGTAGCCTAGGGCAAGGTCTAACTGTAAGTGTAACGTTAGGCCTAGGTTAGGACAGGCTAAGTTAAAGTAGGCAGTAATTTAGGGCTGAGCCAACAATAAGAAAAACAAACCTAACAAGGCAAGCAGCCTAGCCTAACAATAACATTAGGCATGCTGTTTTGCTGCAAGCCAGTTTGGTATTTAAGTATAGAGAACTACAAATTTGGGGTTTGTAAAGTGTCCTTGGCAAGGGGAATTCCAGCCAAGCAGCAATTTAAAATAGTGGTTTCTGGTACATTGATTTAAAACATGTTCAGCATGTTCAGGAGACCCCAGTTGCAATGGATCGAGAACCCATGCTTATTTCTTCTCATAGTCATACACACATAATACTGTGCAGCCTACACTGTCAATTGTCATAAAATAACACAAATTCTTACTTGGCATGTTTCAACAGATTTGGTTGCCAATTTGGCCAGTTGCTTCACAGAAAAACTGGGGACACTCAAACTGTTAACTGCTAAATGATAAGATAAGATAAACTTTATTGAACAAAGGGTCAACGAATGCTTGCCTTAAAACAGTATACAAAAATATA
The DNA here is from genome assembly GCF_037975245.1 of Apostichopus japonicus. Classification (NCBI taxonomy): domain Eukaryota; kingdom Metazoa; phylum Echinodermata; class Holothuroidea; order Aspidochirotida; family Stichopodidae; genus Apostichopus; species Apostichopus japonicus. Next base: position 8,042,838 of record NC_092582.1, on the reverse strand, counting down.
ATATTATAGAGACATGTACAAACAATACAATGGACGAGGCAAGATACCCAAACAGTCTTAACAAATTGCACCAAACAGGCAAGCTCTAGTAGTTGGAGTTTAATTTTATGCCTTGTGGAATAAATGAGGATGAGTGTCTGTTTGTGTGGTCAATGGCAACCGCATCCCACCGTGATGAGGGATTCACAGCCCTGTCCAGAAGCACATGAAGTGGGAGCCATCATGATTATGCATTTTCTTGTCAAGTTTAATCCTCTAGAAGTTGTAGGTAGGACAAGGCCAGTGTTAGTTGAATTTCCCCAATCACCCATGTGCCCATCTAATAATGGCTTCAATACATATTCCTCACTAGCATTCCCACCCTACGATACCAAACTTGATTGCCATACCCCACAAATAACATGGAAATGAAACATGGTAAGAATATTGTTATTTAACATCGAATTTGTTCGTCATATGCAGACAATACATCCTAGAGTTCAGTTTCTTCAGTACATAAATGGACTTGTGAAATAACAACCATGCAGCTGGCCTACAGTAACTTCAGCCCATACCTATCATATGCAAATAACAAAAACATGGGGATCCAGATTCCTACAGACTAAAGTAACAATAGTAGTTTGCATAAGCTGTGTACCCAAAAAACACTGTTTTCAAATTGAGGAAATTGATTACTAGAGGTTGTATTTGAAGTATAATATTGTGCAAAACCTGCAATATGAAATTTTTGTAGGAAATTGACACCCTTGTGGCAAAGTTTTTACCCCAAGAAGTTATCACAGATGAAGGAACAATGTTAAAGCTGATATTTGAATTTTTACTGCTTTAGTTATTTTACTGTCTTGGTATTTCTTAATAAAGCCATTGATAAATGATGAAAATGAATGCAATCAGATCAAGGCCTACAGTAAGAACACAGTATGGGAGAATTTTGTCGTCATTGGATTGCCAGCTTTCATAATCATGCAAGTAATTATATATTTTCACAGGTGAAGTATTGTTCAACCTATTGCTTTAGAGTATTAGCAAATTAAGTCGGACAGGTGATAGTCATTTCATTACAGAGCTGAATAGTTTGTGAAAAACTCTTTCAAGATGTACAGTAGAAGCGTTCCACAGCACACTGCTGACTGAGACCCTATATTTGCCTGATTACTTCAAGACTAAGAGATCAATTTACAATATAGGGTCACAAAATCACAAACTTCTCGTTGTCTGTTCTTTACAATGAATAGTAAATGCACATACAGTACTGTATCTTTTGTTTTGCAGGGTGGACACAGCTATCTGCCCAATAACGTAGAGTATTTTGCTGACCTGACCCTCCGTGTTGCTAAGTTTGTCTGGTCATTCACGTTTTACACAAGTCCATTTCTGATTGCTTATATGTTTAAAAATCGTGAGTACTTTATATTTTTAAATTTTGTCTTACTCTTTGAAATGCTACAATATTATTTAGTTCTATAATTATAAAATAATAGGTACAGTTATAATAAGGGTCACTCAATTTAAGTATATATCATGTATATATATTGTGAACTTGATTCAATTTTCTTGATTCTCATGTTTGGGGCTGAAAGCTAAAAAGATACCACAAATTATTAGAAAAGCCATGTCTTCTTTAAATCATTCAACAAAAAAGAAAACAAATAGAGCTGAAGACATGGATGGACTTCAAGCTCTTTTTTCTTTTTCTATAGTACAGTATGTTGCATTCAGATCAGGTTGTAATTTTACTACAAGCATTAACTACAAGCACTCCAAATTTAATGTATGTCGTCCAGTTACAGAGTTGTTGACAATTGATAATCATGGACGTTAAATATGAATCTAAGAGACTGACTTTGGTCAGCTTGCGGCTTTGAAAAGCCAGAGATGGCTTTTTCGCGAGTTCCTGCTTGCAGGTGGATCTAAAATACATACATTATTAATTCTTGTAATAGTATCTTTGCTGTTTGTCTGGGCAAAGGTTAAACAAAGTTGCTTCTGAGTAGTTCTGACCCTTTACACAGTGGAAGATATGATGTCACTCATCAAGAGCTGTGGCTTGCTTGGTTTATTTACTTAAGAAGGCTGTACTGTAGTACAATTTTTGAACTTTTCCACAATGTGTAAGTCACACAACAGATGTCAGAAATGGTTCCTCCTTACATTAAGTTCTGTAAACATGCAAGTTTACTTGCCGATAAAAAAAATTGAGTCTTTAGTTACAGTATGAGAAGTTAGATGCGTTTGGCTTTTTTGTTGTTGTGTTTGTTTGTTTGTTTGTGTGACTTTGATGCCAAATACAAGTTGTTTTATAATCCTACTTGTAAGAATGCATTAAATCAATGTTGTACATAGTTGATTAGCCAGAAATGCCATAGCACACTTAATTATCCCCTGTAGTTGTATGCTTAGGAAAGATTTTTACATACATGGCAAGGGCAGTTGACTTTTTAATTTTTTTTATAAACAGTCTATCAAACTTGCAATGCTTCTTTTGAATAATTATGTACTCATGATAAATGTATTCATCTTCTTTTTCTTGTTTCAGAGTATTTCACAATCGAGGGTGTACCGTTTCTCGTCAAAGGTGGAAATGTCATTCTGTGTGTTGTTTTAGGGGCTATGTGGTGTAGAGGTGAGCAGTTTTGTGTAACTTCTTACTGTACACTAAGAGTTCATACAGTCTGTAATGATTCATGGTTGCCTTTACTTGTGTTCGTCCTCTTGGGATTGATGACTCATACTTGAAGCATTTTGAGAATCTACTTTAGATATTAGACCAAGATTTTGAAGTTGTACTAAGAGCCCCATGCTGGTACTGGTACTGTACCAAGAAAAGAGCTGATACTTTAATAATCTTTTTGTTCGTTCCTTCAGGTGTGGGAAGATACAGCAACCCAGAATACCAGAAGTTTATGAAAGTACTAGAAAAAGCAAAACAGAGCAAACAAACGGAAGAGAGGGTAAGGATTCCAAAGATTTTGTCTTTTCTCACTGTTTTAGTTGGTCTGGAACCTCAAAGGCAAAACTGGTCCACATTTGCTTATCTTGCTATGGATGAATGGCTTGAATGTTTGTATTTTTTTCCATTGAGGCTGCTTGAAAATTAATCTAGTTGAAAAGTCCAAAATTTGTAGGTTAATCATTGTACAGTCTCTGCAATATGATGTTGTTTGTATAAATCTGTTTGCCACAAATGTTACATAATGTGTAAACCAACAGAGGCGTGAAAATTTCTGTCCCTTTGAAGCTTTCTTGATGATACTGAAGTCAATGTAAATAAAAGTGTATAATCTGTCAGCAAATATTCATGCAAAGCACCACTTATAGTATGGAATAGTAAGTCATTTTTTATTGTGTATATTTTTGTAATATGCATTAACCGTCAATCTGGGGTGTCTGTTTTCTGTATTTGTTATCCTTTTACATTATACTTTGTTTTTTTTATCTTTTGCATATCATGATGTTAATTGGTGATGTCATGGAATAATTTTATTTTCAAATTTTTTTGTAGCAGTTTTGAAGGCTTTGTCTCCTATGAAATGCTATGGTTCCTGTGCACAAAACACTGCATATTTCCACTTACATATTTCCACTTACATATTTCCACTTGTACTAGCAATTTGTTCATATTGCCTACCTTTTGTGTCATGTGATACAGGATAAATTGTTCCCTGGATGTTGATAAGTGTTGTGTTCTTGTATGTGTCATATTGGACTCTATGATTGTTGTTAAAGTGTCCATCTAAAACACTAATCAAACAGTTAATTCACATTCCTCACATCCTAGCATCGTTTACGAATGAGTGAAATGATGTCTAGATAGTTCGAAATCCATTATTTTTTGATGTTCTGTATTTTGCTTTACAGCAATTAGTCCATAATTTCGACTTTGACTTCAATCATTGGCCGGTGGATTTCAGTGCAGCCGATAGTAAAAGGTATATCCAAAAAATTTATTTATTAGAGAAAGAAATACGTTTGTGAGCCTCTTCATGTAGGCCGTGGGCCGAAGTAGGAAAAGTGATCTAAAAATTAATTTTCGTTGCAAAGTCACGGGGTCTACATGAAACCCATAACATTTTATTAGCAATATGTATTATTTTCCAAAATCAGTTGTTCCCAAGTGTCAATGTTGCACATTAATGTTTTTTAGGCCAAAATGGCGGCAATTTCCCCATACATATCCTGCACAAAATAGAATAGACCACAAATACCATAAAATTGATCAGAAGGAGAATCTACCTTCATGTTGAGGTCCCGCCGGCTATTTTGAACATATGTGGAATGATAATTTGTTTAGTGGGGGGAGGGGGGTCTACTAAAAGGTCACAAAGCACTAAAAACAGAAATAGAGGGCGCTGTCCATTTCAGTATATCGGAGCATTGCATACTGCTATGCGAAAAATTATAATTAAAATTACTTCGCGATGCTTTTCATTGTAATTACATGGTAAATCTGTCTTATTTTGATCATGTGCCAAACATCATTCTGCCTAGCCCAATACTATGCACTGCAATTCCCATACCTGTTTGGTAGCTGGACATGGATATATTAAATGGTGCTTAAAATCCTACCCCTCTCGAAAATTTCACAGATTGAAGCCCCTCTTGAATTGAAAATATTGAGGCAAAGTTAAGGGATTGGGAAGGTATGGGGAAGGATGAGGTGGTGTAAGGAGGGTATATGTATAAATCTAGTTTATAAATGAGGAAAGCATATGGGAGTGAAGCTCCAATGTAAACCATAAAGTGTTACTGTATGTAAAGAAGGCAAGAAAGGTGTGTTAGTTTCAGTTCTGTATTATATTATTATTGCAAAAGATATTTTTTCATAATTTTTTTTGAAGCATTTCTTTTTTTACAGTTACTTTATAAAGGGCCAAAACATTATGAATAAGAAGTGTAACTAAAAATAAGCATTTAGCATATTTGGTCAACGGCATATATGAACAGTGACAGTATTCTAGTTATTGTTACACTTTTTGAACAAGACATTCAACATGCACTGAGTGAGGACATTATGTGGTACAATGATAATTACATTTATATAACCATTCAGAGAGTCAACTGATTTGGAGATTCCTTGGAAAACAAGATTTTCAAAGCTCACACCACTTTTGACCAAAAGAGATGTAGTTGGTGTGCCTACATGCAAGTTTGAAAATGTACTTAAACTATTATGTGTACAATCCAAGACATCACAGGCACACACCATCACCAGTGCATAAATTCCTTTTTACAAATATTGTTAAACTGAAGTAACAATTGAAAACATTTACTATATCTAATAGCTACAGTATGTATACATTTTCATAGAACAGGACCTGTAACTGTAGCCGTCAAAAATTAGGACCGAGTCTTCCACGGAAGGTTGCTCTTTACTTATTCATCTGGTTTTCTTTGTTTACCTTCGTGAAAACTACAAATAAAAATAATAATTATACAAACAACTACAATATGCACATTCTATCGAATACATATACAATAACAAGTGAATATATCATCTATGGTAGTAAGGCTAGTCCATTGATTGATATAGTCCCATCAAAACTGTCGCTAAGTTCTTACGAAAAGAATATTTACTATCTCTGTAATTGATGGATTTACATATTACAATTGGACAGGAAGAAGCCTTTAGGTCCGGGGTAAATTTGCATCTAAACCATAACATAAAATAACGAACCTCTTTGGACTCTTTACAAATGTCGGCTCAGTTAAGCACTCTGATAGGTGTGGCAAAGATAAATTCCTATCTGTACAAGGCTGTGCACCCTCTCTCAAAAAATGCCGAGTGAGAGACATCTCGGCCTCGTACACAAAACAATTTAAAGTAACCATTGTGCGGTACTGTAATGTGAAGAATTCCACATCTGGGAATATTTGCCATGCAGGACAGCACGGGATTGCTGCCAAGCTCACAAATTATGAATACGAACATGTTTAAATAACAATGAATAGATTTTACGTATAGAAATTGTGAATGAACTGTGAATGAACTGTGAATCAATTGTGAATGTACCTATGAAGTACATTGTACATTTTCGTGAAAATTTGCAGGAATTTAGACATGGCAACTTTCCATCATGTCATCTCTCATGCAGAATTGCTAATTTGAAGGTCTTGAATAATATAACTACTGGAGACAGAATGTGGCCACTGTGTAGTGTGTGGACTGATCTCAGCAGCTTTGGGGCAGGTCCTTGATCCATTGATTCTGTTGACAGAGCAGATGAAGATTTATTTAATATGTATTTGTGATACACAAATGAGCTTCTTTACTTCACCTCAAGTAACTTAAAGTTGCTTTCAATCACTTCAATGTTGCATAGCTGATAGATAGTTTAAAAAGAGATATGCAACATTGCAATAAATGTCCACATTAATAAAAAACAGTGACTGATAAAGCTCAAATAAAATATGCTTATTAACTTATGCTGCATACCATGAGCTTTGCAAAATTGATTATTCTACATTAATTTTTTACTTTACAATTCAATTATTTCCTCCCTCCCTTATTTACTTTTAAACAGTACATGGACCTGAATTTCCATTGAAATACATTAAATAAGCAAGGCAGTATGCATGTCTGTTTACTTACCGAACCATGTTGTCGTTTTTTTCAATGATATGTTCACACACGGAATGGGACTACAAGCAGTTATGTATGTTAAAAGAGCTATGTTTTGCATCATTACAGTATCATAAGTATTTGTATAGGCCTATATTCCAACACATACATATTTGCACTCTATTTGAAGGCAACAGACGGAAATCTTACCTGATTGATCATTGTGTGTGAAGTCTCCAAAATCTGTGCAGTATCAGTTTAAGCTGGTAAATCCTCTGCAAGACAGAAAATAAAGAAAGAGATTTCAACAACAGTTTTGTTGAATTGAGCCTAGGATGACGATCATATATTTACTTTGTGATTATGATTTACTTCAAGGCCTGTATTTAAGAGACGGGTTGTAACTGTTCAGTTGGTTAAACTCACATTAGTTCCAAAAATATATAAACAAGGCATCTTCAACAAGAAATACAGCATATTTGAAAGACCATACCAAGGGGAAAGAAACTTTGAACTCATTGCAAGTTTTACCTGAACCAGCAACCCTCTTCGTTCCTGTGACAAATTGTACACAGAACGTACATCCAGCCAACCTTTTGTTTCAGCATAGCCTGGTCTATTGAATAACACTGGTTTAGTCAACGTTATAACTTAGCTAGAGCTGTGTACAATTTTTACCGCGTAGGCCTAGGCTAGTTGAGAAGGACTGTGGTTACTGTAACTGTACGAACTCGAATGACACAGTTTCCAGTCGATTAGAGCATTCATTTTCAATGTAATATTTCAAGAATACTTTAATACTACTCACCAACTGATTGTGTAAGTTTAGATATAGCCCTGGAGATTTTGCATACGTCGGTAAACTTCATATAACATTGCCGATGATACCCGCACGTTGTTGTGTCCAACGTCAAGTTGAGTTATGCATTGTCAGACAAAATACTATTGGCAATATCCCCTAATTCTCCACCTAAAGCCTTCCATTCCTTAGCACATCTGATTACTTAAGCTTTGGAGACATTGGTAAATGCAGTCATTTTCTCTGAGGCTGTCTTTGAAACATGGATAATGCATTATAATTTCATTTTCGTTCGGCAGGCCGCCTTATCACTAGTTGTCGCCATGTTCAAATGTTGCCAGATGTTAAAAAGTATTGCGCAAGCTTGTAGACGCGATTGTGATTGGTTACTCGTGACATCATACGCTGTATTTTCGCCTTATAAACTCTCTCCAAATTTGATTAAAATGGTAACGGTTATTAATAACAACTGCAAAAATGTGCACGTTAGACAACTGGGAACAATCGATAATGGTGATTTCATATTATTTTCATAATTATAATGGCATTTTTTGGTAGTCCTCTCTGTGTTGCAACGAACTTAAACGATTTTGGACTTCGGCCCACGGTCTAATGGGACTTTGGCAGCTTTAAAGAAGGTGTTGTCTTCCCAATCACACTATATGCTAATTCCTGCAAGGATCAGGTTGGGTTCTGAGATCATTGCTCTGTCAATACTCTAGAAATTCTTCTTCTTATCCAAAAAATTGAACTTTGCTGATTGTTTACTTCAACTGTTAAATGACACTGATAATTCCAGCCATGTTTTTTTTTTATATATACAAAAGACGGCTTGGTAGTAGATATAATTCATATGAAAGTGTAGGCTGAAAATGAAATGTTGCACACCAACCCACCACACACTACCACTAAGGATGTACAGTATGATTGCCTGTGACTAAAATAGAGATATTAATATTAAATGGGAAATAAATTTATTGTTCAAAAAGTAGGTGTCATCATCGTCATCATGATGCCACTAACTTTAGCCGTTGCCAGATAAATTAATAAAGTATCGCCAAGATTTAGGCCTAAATAAAGAAACTCTTTTGATTTTCTTCAAGCATGCTATAACGATGCAGTTATCAAATACTTAAGTGCAGACAATTTGCAGTAAAGTGTTTTGTTCTAGACAGTAAAGTTTGACCACCAGAATTCTCTTTAGTTTGTAAGATTCGCTCTCAGCTCAGGATCCCAATGAATAGAAATCATTACACGTATTGATATGAATTTCTTTGTTGGATTTATGAATATTCATTAACTGAGTGAATGAATATTTATGAACCAAATGTATGAATATATATTAGTTTTTGTGACAAATGTCACTGAATGTACTACCCTGCCAGTATACCCTATCCAGGAGTCGATCATCACAGGTCATGTGGTGTTTTCCTTTACAGTAGCAAAGCTAAACCATTAGGACTTTCTCTAGAGGATCTCCACTCGCAAACTTCAGCTACAAGGAATCCTGGTATAGTGAGTCAAATATTTGGCCTTCCTTGTGAACTACTGAGCTATGTCTCCATGCATACCTTTGGAAGATGGATCGTCTATCCGGGTCACACGAAGCTTTTGAACCAGTTAGTAGGTGAGTATGGCCATGGAATATTTATTTAGCCTATTAAGCTCCTTTAAGTCCCTTTTATGGAGCAGCTGCCCTGATGCTATGGACATATGTCCTTTCCGTAACTTTTCTGATTGCTTTTGGCTTAACTCACTGTTACCATCTTGCATGGCAATCTTTACATTTTAGAGCATTATTGATGGGTCTTTTGTATCAAACTGATACGTCTCTGTATTTGTGCAGCAATTTGTGCAACAATTTGTGAAGCATGAAAACAAACATTTTTCATTGAAGGTAGTACCTGGATAATTACATAACATAGAGGTGCCTGTACTAGATTGCATGACTATAAGTAATGAAGTCAACAAAAGACAAAACTATCACACCCGAAAGTTAATATAGAGTTTTAAAGGGTGTGAAGACTCGCGCACAAAGAAACGTCTCATGCCGGTAATCTGACCTACTTTCAAATAAGGTGTAACAGAAGTGTTAGACACCACCATCGATCCCAGAAAATACACACACAGCTTGCTACCGTCTGTAATTAGACACTAGTGTACAGTCAATACATACAGCTACGGTCAATACCCACAACACAGTGTACATAGCAGCGATGGACATCTCAGGTCCAGATAAAAGAGAACAAGGTATGTTTCATTACTGTCTGCATTTCGTAGCGACATGAACGAAACGTCACTTGCAAGCAACGGAAAGTAACTTTTTCAGATGGCCGCACACGGTTTGGGGCGAGTCTTCAATGCCTTTAATGTCTCCAAGGAATAACTAAGACTATCTGCTCTTCTGTAACTATTTATTTTAGCCTCCACAATTCAAGAAAACAGAGACAAAATGGTGGAGAAACTTTATGGGTTGAGATCGAAGTTGGAATCCAAGGATGGCAACGGTATCGATGTGATGTTCTTTGATAGAAGAAAATCAACGCAAGCAAACGGACAAAAATTGGTGAGTTGTTATTGAAAGCATTTTTAATAGCTATTTCGTTTTCAAACACTGGTCTGCTAGTTAATTCAGCTGTCTTTGGTTGATGTTCTTCTTAGATGTGTTTATATTTGCTTTATTTCATGTATTATCTTCATCAGTAAGTTTCATATTGGATTAGCAGATAGAAAGAAATGAACCATTGTCTGGTGTTCCTGCAAGGTTTTCTTGGGGGTGGGGGGGGGGGGTTGAGGTGGGGTTTGGCCTTTTGTTTTTCTTTATTAAATTAAAATTCTTATTCAGTATGACATAACTCTCAGTTCTCTCATCCACTCTGTGATGTATACATGTAATTAACATTACGTAAATTTGTGAAATCGTCTTCGACGTAGTGAGATGTTACATGTAAGTATACGTGTGAAAAGTGAAATAGTCTTCAATAGATAGTAAATGCAATTGGGCATACCCTACAGAGATAGCCAGGGATGTAGTCAGAAATTTGAAAGGGGGGAGCAGACAATTAAAAGGGGAACTTCTCACAAAGAGAGCATTATTACCCTTTAACAGAGTGCCATGATGTGCAGATACAAAATGCCCTCCATGTTGTGAATTGAGAAAGATCAACCTGGTCCATCTGACTCTGCTACTCTGGGTTTACCTTTCAGAAAGTTGCCATTCCATTGCATCTCTTAAAGCTGTTTATTTTCATGAAAATTACAAGGTGATTACTGCAATTATTCCTGTAGTTTTGCTCAGTTTCACCTGTACAAACTTGTCAGTACCCTGGACATGTTTGTCTCAAACTTTTTGGATGAAATTCTGTGGGTTATTTTAATCTCACATTGACACTTTTGCCATCCGTGTTTAACTTCAGGTGATATGTAGTAAAACCATTGCAGTAACCATAGTGCTGTAGATGATTTAATCATTTTTTCTTATCTGTGTTACAGGTTGTCTGTACAGAAGGCAATGCAGGGTTCTATGAAATTGGATGTGTAGCTACTCCACTAGACTGTAAGTTGCACCCCCCCCCCTTCCTCCTCCTTTTTATTTTGATCAGTTTATGATAGGATGTAATCTAAAGATGACCATAGGCACACAATATTTGTGTTTATGCTTTCTGTTATGCATGTGCTTCCCGCCTTCCTTTCTGTACTCTCCCCCCTCATTGTTCTCCTGTCTGCCTCTATCTCCTTCTTCCCTCCCTCCTTCATTTCTTCCCTCCCTCCCTCCCTCTCCTCTTCCCTCCCTCTTCTCTTTCCCTTTGTCTCGTCTATCCCATCCCTCTCTTGTCTCCTCTTTCCTTCCCTCTGTACTTCCACCATCCTTCCTCTACCCTTTCTCATTCTACCCTCTATCTCCTACTTTCCTTCTTCATTTCTTCCCTACCTCTTAACTCCCTCTCCTCTTCCCTCCCCTCCTCTACTCTTTCCCTTTGTCTTTTCTTGTCTATCCCATCCCTCACTGTGTCTCCTCTTTCCCTCCCTCACTTCCTGGCTTCGTCTCCTCCCTCCCTCCTTCCCATTCCCCTCCTTCTCAATTCCTTCCCCTTCTCGTAAACAAGATCGGTCCATATGTTTCTGACTGGCTATTGACGCACAGCTTGCCTTGATTTGATATCATGCACAGATTGTTATCTTGCTAGTACATTTAGTATCTTAGATGAACTGAAAGCCCTGCCACATTTTACTCACCTTGAGTAGTAAAACAAACAGAATCCTCTGAATGCTACATTCATCATAGACATCGTCCTGTTTATGTTTTCTTTATTCTTTATCATAATTGTTCCTTTTGTCTTGTACCTCAGGTGGATACTCAGTCTTGGGATGGAACCATCCTGGCTTTGGAGGGAGTACAGTAAGTTTTCAGCTTCCTTCTCATAAAACACATATTCTAAAAAATAGTTCTACAGAAGTACAATCTTGTGATTTTTTGTTGTGCCTGCTATTACTGAATGAACAAGGCTTTAGAGATGTTGTGTTTCTCATACAAATATAAAAGTTCTCTTTTGATAATGGCGTTAACATTGTCACATCACCGTCCTGTTGTAAGTAAGCTGGTGGTTCATTAAAGCAGAGGAACAAAGACTAGAACTGCTGGTTGTGAAGTTTTTCATCTTTAAAAAGTGAACAGTGTAAAGAACGGAGACATTCCTTTCTAAGCAAGAAGGCAGAAGAACTCATACATTTCTTTTTAATATTGTCTTTAATCGCAATGGAAAGATTAAGCATCCTTTAGCTATGCAATCTGTTTAGTTATGCCCTCTCAACATCTGTAAAACCAAGGTTATAATACTGACTTTAAAGTCTTTAATATTAATATTTGTGTTCGTTCACAATTGTTAATTGTGACTGACATTTAACTGTTCTTCTTCTTTTTTACTCTTTTGTGAGATGATACCTTTCACAAGATGTCCGATTGGGCTGAATCTCACTTGCATCAGATATATTTGAAATATACATTAACTCAACACTTTTTTGACAAATTCTCCATTTTATGCTCCTACATAATTCCCATTGGTTTTTTTCCCCTCTTTCTGTACAGGGCACTCCATACCCCAAGCAAGAGCAAGCAGCCATGGAGGTAGTCATTCAGTATGCAATTGAAGAACTAGGATTTGGCCCTGAGGATATGATCCTGTTTGCATGGTCTATAGGTGGCTATGCCTCTACCTGGGCCGCCATGAACTATCCTACCATCTCTGGAATCGTAAGTTGAAGTTTCATGGCACGGCAGCTAGTTAATCACCTAGGGCGAACTTTCAATCAATCAATCACCTCTGCTGAACTTCCATCGAATGTTTGGATTTATATTTTCATGATTTTTTTTCGTTTTTAATTTTTTTTATTGGCAAGTCTAATAAGTGTGCACTAATACCAGATTTATGCAGGTCAGATGGTAATTAATTTTTTAATCAGTCGATGCCATTGCTTGTCCCGGAAAGTTAAGTTCATACATTCGGAGACCTGGAAATCTGTTGTGACCGTTGAGCTTTCGTAGGTTTAGACTAAGTTTTGATAACAGTGTCGAAAAAAGTAACCGAGCGTCTGGAGATTTCAAAGATCATTCGATAGAGAGATTTGAAAAAAGACTAAACCTAACAATCAATTTAATGTAGTAAGGGTAGAGAGCAAGTCAAGTTGAAACACCCATATTAACATTTGTCCAAGAAGGAGTGGAGCCTTTAAAAATGGAAGCTAAATATGATTCTTCACAGGCAAACTAACTCAGGTGTATCGACAGACACACAGGTTATTACACTGATAAACTGAGCATAGAATGCGAGGTAATAGATTTAAAAACAGTGGACATGATTGCTATATAACTTTACCATTTCAACAGCCTTTGTTGTAGTTAGATGATTGTAAATGCAGTGTTGTTTTTTAGCTTCTTTTAGCTCCTATCTATTATTTTGGTATCATGTTTCTATGTGGCTTGATGCAATTTAATTGTAAATGTAGCGAGTTTCTTTGAAGTCTTCTGCAAAGATGACTCATAGTTTGTTAAAACAAAAGACTTGTTAAAGGTAAAGATTAAAGTCTGTGCGTGTGTCTGTGCGTGTGTTGCTGCCGAGGGATTAGCCAGTTTGCAGAAGTGAGATTACATTGATTACAGTACCTATCATTGAATAAATAAAATTGGCAACAGCTAGGTCATCTTGGTATCTGATGCAGCTTGTAATTTAATTATTAAGTTAGACCAATGGGACCAAATAATACTGAGCCTAAGAATGATTTCCTGCCTCTCTTTTTTTTAACATTCACAGATTTTAGATGCAACATTTGATGATATCGTGTCTTTGGGTCTTGCAAAAGTGCCAGAGAGCATGAGTAAGTTATAAAGAAATGCTTGGACATAAAGATTCACAAAAACATGAAAAGAAAATGGAGTAACAACATAAGCTATATTTATCTCTTAATCATGAGCAGAAAAGATAAGATCCTCAAAAAAATATATAAATTAATAAAAAAGTTAAGTATGATTCTAATGGGACTATAATAATTTAAATGAAATTTAGTGTTAAAAAGAGCCCCGACTCCATAGTTTCGTGTACCTATTGGCCATCCGTTGGATAACTGGAGCTAAGCCGCCAAATGCCTATACTGCATAATAACCCAATTCTTCCTGGAATTGTTCTGTGGTTTGTTGTCATTAGGGCTGTCTTTCGTGCTTGGTATAGCTTACTTCTCTTCGATGCGTTAGTTACAATGTCCTGATTCCCAGTTTATGTGTTAATAACTTCTTGGATTTCTTGGTGAATTAAGTCATAATTTCCATCTTATCGATCTGTTTCCTTCTCTTTACTTCCTAATGATTTTTGTTTGATTGTTACACCTTTCTTTGAACGTTTTCTCACGAGATGCTGATGTAAGACTTGATTTGTGGGCGGGTATACCGGTATATGTTTTTGCTTATACCGTCACACCCTAGACACGAGGTACATGATACCTTGATACAATGGTCGTTACTCTATCTACTCTCATCTTTTTACTTCCTACAGAGGGTTTCGCCCACCGTAGTCTGCGAAAGTACATGAATCTGAACATCGCCGACCAGTTAATTAGGTGAATGCATTACTTTTGTCGAAAACATTAGAAAAATATTTGCTCTGAATGAAAGTTCAAAGGGTAGATAAAATATTTAGGTTCCGAAATTTAAACTAAAGATATCCTCAAGTGGAATGAGGACATTAAACAGATGTAGTTGCATTAATTTGCTTTATAATATAATGAATGTACAGTAATTTGATAGTCACATTTTGTAATGTTTCGCCTACTTTAGCATCACTTATTATGTTTAATATAGTTTTTGAGAAATTTCGAACTTTTTTGAAAACAGACAAGCAGGTTTTGAGACGGAAAGCAAATTCAAACTTTTTAAGATATTTCTTTATCAATTTTCATTTTTGTTTATTTGTTTGCATCCTACCAGATACCCAGGTCCAATCAGGCTGATTAGACGAACAAAAGATGAGGTCATCATTACATCGTAAGTTTATTATAATTAGATTCACTAGTGTTAAAAATAGTGAATACGTCAATGAGATGCACTGGTACACGTAGGTCAGTAGTTTCATATTACCGCTGTTTAAAATATGTAGCGCAAATGCATGTAAAACAAAATATGAAAATAAGAAAATATAAAAAACCAGGCGTCCATAGCAATTTGTTTATATGTATACTTTCCTCTCTTATGTAAAAATTTACCGCGAAAGTGGCATTTTGAGTTGATTTTGATAATTTGTCTTCCACGTATCAATAACAAAATTCCTCAACAAGATATTTGATCAGCCTGACTAGTAAAATGTCAATTCAAGCACATGACATCACAGTCAAAAATGTCTTGAGTTTTTAATTTTTTTTTTGGTTGTGATCAATACTGCCATGAAAAAGGGTCAGGGTGAAGAAAATTTACAAAAAAAAACATAAAAATGAGAAAATAAAAAAATTGAAAAGTAACAAATATCCATACCAGTTGTGTTTGTATACATTCCTCTCTTGTGTAAACCTTTAATGCAAAGTGGCATTTTTAGTTGATCTGTTGAAAATTTTTCCTTTCGTCTTTACATACTGTGATCAAAACAGACATGAAAAACTTTCGGATATCAAGTCAAGTTTGCTCATCTCTCACTCTCATTAGCAATCTCTCGGTAGAAAATTCTAGAAGTCTTGTTTTAGTTTGATTTAACTCCAGTCTTGTCTTGGAGTGGTATGAGGCATTGTTATCCATGAAAACATTGTTGAGGCAATGCAAAAAGAAAAAAAAAAAACCTGATTTTAGTGGTACCGTTTCGTACGTGCAAAATATTGTATGTATCTGTTGTGTTAAGCATGGTCAATGTTACAGATTCCAACAGTTGTGAAGACCCTCATTCCATTTCTTGCTCTACCAGGAATTTCTTGGAATGATTGGTCTCCTTATTTAGGTGTATTAGTCCAAACGATGTCCCTATTTCCAATGTAGTTTGTTTACTGTTCATTGTTTGTTCAACATGTCTGAGCTGATCGTGGTCTTGGATTTTTTCCTTTTTATATTTCTCTCATTCTTTGTACAAGAATGATACAATTTTTTTAAAATATGAATGCACTTTATTATGATAATTCAATTCTATGAGAATTATTCTCAATATCAATAATTTAGTTTTATTAGCCTCTGTTCGATGTTTGTGAGTTTATGGTACTTTATGTATGTATGTATGTATGTATGTATGTATGTATGTATGTATGTATGTATGTATGTATGTATGTATGTATGTATGTATGTATGTATGTATGTGTGTATGTGTGTATGCGTGTATGTATGTATGTGTGTATGTATGTATGTATGTATGTATGTATGTATGTATGTATGTATGTATGTATGTATGTATGTATGTATGTATGTATGTATGTATGTATGTGTGTATGTATGTATGTATGTATGTATGTATGTATTTATGTGTGTTTAATCATTTGTCATTGGTCTTATCATATTACAGAGAGCACCCTGATGTTGCCTTTAACAGAGGAAATGATCTGCTTATCAAATTATTACAGTATAGGTAAAAAAACCTTTCTCTTATTTCCTTCATTTCTGCGCCATGAGCGTCTTCTTTGACGGATACCGGTGCATTATATTATTCCATTATTATTATTATTAGTATTTATTTTGTGTAAAAGTAAGTTGGCCTGACATTTCGATCCTAGCAGGATCTTCTTCAGAGGCTAAATGACAAGGGACAAATACACACACAGAATACAGACAGGTTAATGAGCATGGTGAACACAAAGAGATAGATGTAAGGGGATTAGTAGACAAGGGTGGAGAGAAGAATTAATTTTATTAGACTTTTATCACAAATACATTTTGTTTTCTTAGTTTCTTTTTGCACTGTGTATTTCAACTATGTAAACATGAAAGCAGGTATGTTGTCATTTGTCTGTTAATCAATGTTTCCTGTTAATTGCTTGAAAACAGGAAGTTTAAGACAAAGAAAGGGGAGGTATGCTGTTAAGATAGAAATGATTTCTTTTTACTGTCTTATGCTATTAGTTTAGGATCCATTTTGTCAACCATGTAAAATACAGTTATTAAAGTCTCTTGTATCATACTCACAAGTTTACATCTTTCACTTTATCAATGAGTCATCACATGTAGCCATATCAGACACTGATTTCATGAAAGGGTTTGTTGTTGTAACTATTTCTCCACAGGTACCCTACGCTGATGAATCTAGAATCAGTGGATGTCCTCACTCAGTATTTACACGCAGCCGATCAGATATCCATGTGTAAGTTGGCTTCGTGTTTTCAGTCGCTTGGGGATTTCTACTTTGTTCATGGAAACAATTCATATTGCTTGGATACAGAAAGCCACAGCTTAACCCAGCTATCAAAATTCAGCTTAATGTTCCATTATTTGAGTACTCTTAAAAGACAATATCACAAAGCTATTACTCAGCTATGGGCTCTCAAAACTAGTGCGTGGCCCTCTTATTGTTTTCTTGCACATTGCATATGCAGTTGTCGATTTTCAGGTTTCTGTCACTTCGGAAAGGGAAGAGTGAAAGAGTTGGAAAAGAGAGAGAGTAAAGAGAAACAAGCTTGCATCAATATACACATTATTTATTATTATTATATTAGGTTTACAATCTGGTGCTGGGCCAAGGCCCTCTCACACTACTTTACAACTTAACCCTGGTCATTGATAACTTGTCACACCTACACACCAAAGTGTGCACAATTCAATCAATCTCTCCTGGAGCACCACAGTGCACCACAGCCACGTGTCCCCTGGGGACTTCCCATAGGGTGCAGCCACAAACCGGCGCACACAACTATATTTACAAGTCACCTCGCAAGTCCCCATATATACACCTGGGTGAAGAAAGGCAATGGATATAAAGTGCCTTCCCCTAAAAGACAAACGAAATGATCTGTCCAGGACTCGAACCTGTAATCCTTAGATCACAAGTCCACTGCCTTAACCACTTGACCGCAATGCCCTCACATACATCCACACTCACATACAAACACATACACACACACTCACAACTTGATTACATCTCTGTTACTTACCTGCCTAAAGGCTAGTAACCAAAAATGGGGATATGGAATGCCTGGAGAGATGAACTTTCTGGGTCAAATGATGAACAGCTACATTTATTGTCCACAGGTACTTTTGTCTGTAATTTGTTGACTATTCTCTCCAGTATGTGCCTTGCATCTATATGAACTTTGCCTTGTTTTTCCTGTATTTATTTATTTATTTTTTTGTATCTAATGCTAATTATAGTATCCATGTGTAATGCCTTGGAGATCGATGATGAAGAATGTACAGCTATTCTCAGAGACTACTGTGAGACTCATTCTCCAGCCTATCCTATTCTGATAGGTAAGTCATTTATTACACTACTGTGAGACTCATTCTCCAGCCTATCCTATTCTGATAGGTAAGTCATTTATTACACTACTGTGAGAATCATTCTCCAGCCTATCCTATTCTGATAGGTAAGTCATTTATTACATTTTTGATCATATTCGTTCCTGCAATGTCCTGCCAGCATATTGACCCTCGGTTCACATTAAGGAAACAGTAAGATAGTGTGTGGTACATTTTGTTTTGAAGGTGGGTGCTGTCAACATTCAGTGAACTCCTGCAGTAATGAAGGGTTTTCATAAGAAAAATGAATCACGTTTAAACAACCACATCTATATTTGAGAGAATTTGGTTCACCAAAACAAATGTGACTGTATTTTCTCTTAACTGTAAGTGTCATATTGTCTTCCACAGGAATATTCCTTTAAGCGAAGAGTCGTTTTGTTCTTATCGTCATCATGTTATTAAAATGTTCTTTGTTTCTATTTTGTCAGGAGAGGACATGCCAAGGGTTAAGAGAAGCCAACTTGTTATATTTCTGGTAAAGATATTTTGTCCATTCAGTTGTTAACATAATTCTTATCGTCTGCATCTAGTTTAATGTGTGTCTGTTTTGTAATCTGAAACGTGTTGAAATATTGAAGTAGCACTGAAGTGTGGAGGGGGGGGGGGGGGGGCTCATGTATGACACACTAAAGACTTGGAAGTGGCAAAGTTTACCCATTGTTGAATAAATTTCTATATTTCTACATATTAAGCCTTTGCAATATGTCACCAACATGGTGCAAATCGATAACTTTTCCTATTTTGTCAAAATTTTGAGTACACTGTGGGCAATAGCGGTGGCAGTTTCTTCACGAAAAATTGCCAAAAGCTTTCAAAAATAACTTTGCTGGGGGTTCTGAGTCTCCAAATAATTCCCAGACACAGAAGTGTTCACTCACACAATCATATGTCCAAGATATGAACATATGCTCCAAGGTCCGCAATAAAATCATCATTGAAGTTTGAACATGAATGATTATTATTGTTTCTTTCTAGCATATTTGGGGTTTATACTGAACATTGAGTGTGACCATTATTTTCTTTCTAGCTTATTTGGCAGTATCACTGTTGGCCTTTAATATCACCACAGAGTCTTAAAATCTCGAGAAAGCATGTTATCATTATTGAAACAATCTTTAAGAACCTAAACGTGACCTACCACCCTCTAATAAACATATGTAGACAGCCTTGCTCTCTTTGAATTATAAAATTTTGGTAAAACTATTTTTGTCCTTTTCTTTTCTCACCAGGCCTCCAAGTACATGACTGACTTGGAAGCTACTCATTGTAACCCTTTACCAATGCCACTGTTCATCAAGCCATGGTCTCTCCAAGACAACCACTGAATGGCAGCATGTGATTGGTCGAGGTGATCAGGTAGTCAGAGAGGATGTTGTGAGAGATCAAGTTATTGCCTCCTGACAGAGCTGAAATTTGAGAAAGATGACCATCAGAATGCTTCTCTTACCAACAGATGAGATGGTTTGAATGTTGATTAAGAGGTTGCGTTGGCTTTCGTAGATAAGTGCCAACTCTGTGGAGCTGCTCTCAAAATATGAAGTGATCAAATTAATATATTGCCCTAAATAGGTGTTAATTAACCATTAATTGGTTAATTAACAAGTAATTAATTATACTTTTTTTTTTTTTTTTTTTTAGCATTCTAATATTTTTATCATCTGGACATCTTTCCCATATAAATCCCCATGACATAGTAAATCAGAAATGCTTAAAGAATATTAACCGCCTACCTTGTCTGAAATAGAAACTTTACGAGTCAACGTAATGAATGAAGTGCATTGTTGTGTGCAGTTACTGTCAAAATGGATGGAGTTTTATCATAATCAATGTTAAAAGTAGCATTAATGATTAGGTCAACTTCAATAAGCAATCACATTAAGATGTTAGAAAGAAATTATTCTGAAATAAAAAAATCGATGTTAAAAGTAGCGTTAAAGTAGCATTAATGATGAGGTCAACTTCAATAAGCAATCATATTAAGACGTAAGAAAGAATTATTCTGAAGACCGTTTTGAACTCCAAATACAATCTAGATAACGCCCGAAAAAGTTATAAAAATATAGAATTGTTCCTTCTGGGTGTTCTTGTGGTTTTGTTGTTCGTATCTTGAACTGGAATTATTTTAGTAATAGCTAACTGTAATGCATTTTCTTTTTGCTACTTTGCCAGAGGCAATCTATGCAATGGTGATGGTGTGTGCATGTATGTTTGTGCCACTTGGTTGTAAACACGGTATTTCAAAAAGTTCATATACTGGATTAACTTTCATACTTGGTATATGGATCTGTCTTATTGAATAAAAGAACCCTATTGTTGTCTGTGAAGTTGAATGGTCATTTGGGGTCAACAGAAGTCAAAGTCTGAAAACTTTGTAAACACGATAATTCAAAAAGTGCATCTTTGTTGAACTTCATACTTGGTATGTAGATCCAGCTTGGTGAGTAAAAGAACTCTATTGAAATTGGTACAGGTCAAAGGTCATTTGCAGTTAAAATAAGTCAAAAGTCAGTAAAAGCTTGTAAACATGATTACTAAAAAAGTACATATTTTGTAGAACTTCATACTTAGGATGTAGAACCAGCTTAGTGAGTGCAAGAACCCTATCGAAATTGGTAGAGGTCAAAGGTGAACATGTGTCAAAGTACGTTATCATTTGTAAACATGTTAACTCCAAACTTAAAGATGTAATTAATCTGTGAGTTAAATCATACTATTATTTTCTTTTGGTGAACATTGTTTGGTCAATTCCAGTTCAATTTAGTGATCTCAAGTGATCTTCAGCTATACATATATAGTCATCCCGGAAATTAAATCTGCTTCAAATAGTTGATATGCTTGTGTTGGAAGCTTTAAGACACTGAAATGGCTCTTATCATTTTTCACACTGAGAGCTTCAAGGGGTCCACAGGTTATCTTAGATGGTCTCAAAATTGGCCTTATTCTCTGTGATTTATACTAGATGACTTTGGCTTTGACAGGAAGTTGTGAAAATATATATGTATAGTGTATAGACAATGTCATGTAACTCTCATTCATTAATAACAGTTATTAAAGGGATAGTTGACAGAGCTGATTTGCTAGCTCAAAATTAGTCAAAGAAAATGTCTAGTTGCTCATACATCTATGTGTAAATATTTCACCTAGGAAGACTGTTCTTTCTGGATATTGAAACATTTTGGAATAAAAATTCGATACTGTAAAATCCTTAACATTACTTGGTTGATGCCTGGCAAGTGAGTGCTACAATTAAGAGCTGAAAATTGCTTATTTTTTCTGGTTTTCACTTAATTTTTGGAAATATTTAACTCACTTGCTCTACCTAAGTCAGATGTGTGGAAGTTTGAGCAAATTATATGGCAAGGAATCACAATGCCAACTGGCCTTGTGGTTTGTTTGAACCAATCAGCCAATATGCATTTTCCTTTTATAATTTTTCTTTAACCACTCAACTGATGTGTTTTCATTTGTGATCTACTTGATCAAATATTAAATTCATACTTGAGCAAGTATCATCAATATGAACATTTTAAGATTGCTTTATAGGGTTATAACTTTTCTGTTGCCAATATTACCTTGGAGAGGTCTCTCAATCCATCATCGTTTCTTATTGATTCACGTATCGTGTGTATAATTATTATGATCAGTCTTCTTATAGGGCATGTGCATATTTGTATTGGAGCTGCATCTTTAATGTTTGTGTGATACTGATACCCAGGCGACTGTTGTTGTGTAATACCTTCACTGCTGGTGACCGTATAAACAAAAGCGATGAAAAATTCTGTCTCAAATCGAGTGATGTCTTTCTTGTTTCGGTTCGTAGAAATTTGCGTCTTTGTTGGGTTGCAGCCAGTTGGCTCAAGTTTCTAATTCTTAGTAACACTCTATACTGTAGTGTGACATGTGAACTACCATAAATAATTATCCAAACTCACTTGGGTGATGGTTAGAGATGATTGATAAATATTCAGTGCCAAATGAATATGCAGTTGGTTTAACTATTCATATTACATCACTAGAAACCATAAAAAATAAAAAAAAGCCTTCAACACTCCTATTGGGGAGCGGATAACACCATTATACTTGGCCGTATCTTTCTGAGTTCAATCTCTCACCAAGATTCTTGCAAATGATACACAGTTTAGTTAGCTGCCCCTCCTCCCCCTTCCTTAACAAGCTAACCAACGGTTGGATAGTGTAGGCTTGAATTCAGTTTGGTATGAACTTTCTTGCCTTCAAGTCCAAAAGTGTAGTTATAAAGGTCATCTTTAAGTTCAAGTTTCACCAGTGAGTTGAATTCCAGGTTCAGGATTAAGATTAAATGGAAGTCTAATTGTCAATGTAACATTTAGACAATACATATGAATAACACTACACACAATCGTTGTATCGTCAACTACCTTTATTAATACCCTCAGACAAGTGTTGAAAAAACAAACTAAGATAACCATAAAATACCCTGTCATGTGCAATGAAAGTAAAACATTTGATGTAACCTACATGTTGCAGGCTTACCC